>NW_013672057.1:4948-7860 GCF_000517525.1 Limulus polyphemus | reverse complement strand
TGTTGTTCCAAAGTCTCTTCCTGTATTTGAGCAGCCTGTCTTGCAGCTTGAAGTCTTTGATTGCATTCTTCTCTTTCATCTGCTCTTTGTGCTTGCATTATTTTAGCGGCAGAAGACTTCCCATAGAAAGGGCGTTTCTTGGGTGGCATAATAACCTGTATCACTAAACAATAATTTGCAATTCACACTTATGAAATCACTTAGCACTATTTAAAGAAAACTGTTTTTGGAAATACTGAATTGACAGCAAGGTGATCTGAGTGTCTCTTGCCATAACGCTCTCTATGTGCAAAACGTGCTTATGTTTATTACAAAAAAATTGGCGCAATAATCATTAATTGTCAATTTCGTCATTAAATACTACACCAAATACAAAATAAATAGCACCATTAAATTTCTTGTAAAAAACTGGTTATTATGAAGTTATCTTAAAATTTGCAAGTTCAATCATTTGGTTTCCTATAGCGAACAAAATAAACAAACTTCCTCTTTATATATACTAACTGCAGGTAAATATTCTATGACATATTCAAGGTCGTGACTACGTTAACTGCACCAGTATCGTCACGTGACGATGCTATACGTAAGTTAATAAAACTACTTCTAGTTTACTGCTACTTCTAGCTTAATAATAATAATAAGAAACGAAAATTTAGATATTTTGAGTCAATTTTAGTTTCGAATAGGGGCACTTTGGGGAACATTTCTCGCAGAGACATTTGTTGGTATTACCCGATAACTGACCCGAGATATCTTGAACGTCTGGTTACGCTCGGAAAGGGTGACACTTTTAAATTGTAGTCAGAAGTTTCGTGTTTTACCGTTTATGAACACTTTAAAATCTGTTATCAAAGTAAACACTGAAAAATATTTATTTAAAAAATGCAATACGAATTTTATTACCGAATACAATACTCTTTTATTGATAATAAAAAAGAACTTAGTAAAAAAAACCTCCAACTTTCTACTCTATGAAAGCTTTGTCAAAGCTTCACTAACTTCCCAAAATTTCTTGGCCAACCCTTCATCTTCGGCTTTGGGTAGTATGGGTTTCTCTTGACAATCTACGAAATACTTCCCACTAACATTTGTCAAATGTTCCGATACTGCCACATGGATTGAAGTTTGCGCACCTTCTATGCTGTCCTTATAGAAGAATGAGAGAAATGGTACCAGAAGAAAAATCAACCATCGTTCCACATTTCTTGCTATTTCAGTTTTAACAGCACCTGGGTGTAAACAGTTCACTGTGACACCAGTTCCTTGTAGACGGCGGCTCAGTTCCTTGGTGAAGAGAACGTTTGCTAGTTTAGTGTTACTGTAAACCACGAAAGGGCTATCTACACGTTTTTCCATGTTTAAGTTATCAAATTCTATCTTACCCCAACGATAAGCTTCAGACGATACAACAACAATCCTAGATGGGGCACTTTCCTTCAAAATCTCCAACAATAAGTTTGTGAGAAAAAAATGGCCGAAATGGTTTGAGGCAAACTGTTCTTCTAATCCTTCGACTATTACTTTGCGTCTACCCTTTGCAATCATTCCAGCGTTATTAACTAATATATCAAGACGAGACTCTTCATTTTTGAAATTTTCCACAAACTGTCTTACCGATGTTAAAGAACTCAGGTCAAGTTTCCTTACGATAACTTGTTTGTTTCCAGTCGAACGAATAATGTCATCAGCTGCCAGTTTTCCTCGTTCTATATTCCTGCAGGCGAGAATCACCCGAGCATTTCGCTTCGCCAGATCTCGAGCCGTTTCTTTTCCAATACCAGTGTTAGCTCCAGTAACAATGGCTGTCTTCCCAGTAAGATCAGCCTTGCTCGTACATACACCGGTCGAGAACTTTAAATACAGTTTAAACAATACCGCCAAAACAAGGATGGCAAAGAAAATATTATACCAACCTTTGAATAAAATTAATCCCAATATTCCATATATTAAAACAGGGAAACTATAAAGAATTATCTCTTGCCTCATGTTTTATCACTATGACACTAGTATTACTATTAGTAGTATTACAACGAGCTGGAATAAAATACACCCACGCTCAAACAAGTTACTAATTTTTGCGTGTTCTTTTCAAGATTGTTGAATACACGCTTTCCGCTTGATTTCTAGTTCTATAATCTCTTTGTCAAAAAAAGAAAAATTTACTACCATTTTTCGAGGTACCTTCGCCCCAGCCCATCCACTGAAGTCACATGTTTCGTGCACTTCAAGTGCCTTGTAGTTGTACTGCGTCATTTCGTTATAGACCATACCATTTATGATACAGGGGGAGACAATATGTTTTTTCTCCCTCTATATTTTAATTTTTTAAGGTTTATATGGAAGCATATATAATATTAAGTGAAAAATTTATGAAGAAGATAAGTACAAAATTGGTAATTTAAAAACGTGTAAATAGGGATCGTAAAAAAAGTAAGGAAACAAGATTGGAAATACTGTAGACATTATTTACTCAAACTACAATCCCTAGGTACCAGCACGGAGCCAAAATTGAGTAAATAATATCTCCAGCCAGGTGTTACTATAGCGGTCTACAAAGATATTTACACTATGGCGTGCGGTCTACAAATATATTTACACTATAGTGTGCGGTCTACACAGATATTTACACTATAGTGTGCGGTCTGCAAAGATATTTACAGTATAGTGTGCGGTCTACACAGATATTTACACTATAGTGTGCGGTCTACACGAATATTTACACTATAGCGTGCGGACTACACAGATATTTACACTATAGTGTGCGATCTACACAGATATTTACACTATAGTGTGCGGTCTACACAGATATTTACACTATAGTGTGCGATCTACACAGATATTTACACTATAGTGTGCGGTCTACACAGATATTTACACTACAGTGTGCGATCTACACAGACATTTACACTATA
>NW_013672057.1:1929-4339 GCF_000517525.1 Limulus polyphemus | reverse complement strand
TTTACAATATAGTGTGCGATCTACACAGATATTTACACTATAGCGTGCGGTCTACACAGATATTTACAGTATAGTGTGCGGTCTACACAGATATTTACAATATAGTGTGCGATCTACACAGATATTTACACTATAGCGTGCGGACTACACAGATATTTACAGTATAGTGTGCGGTCTACACAGATATTTACAATATAGTGTGCGATCTACACAGATATTTACACTATAGCGTGCGGACTACACAGATATTTACACTATAGTGTGCGATCTACACAGATATTTACACTATAGTGTGCGGACTACACAGATATTTACACTATAGCGTGCGGACTACACAGATATTTACACTATAGTGTGCGATCTACACAGATATTTACAATATAGCGTGCGGTCTACACAGATAGTGTCACCATCATCGTTTTAACTTTAGTTTATTTGGAATTGTCGCCATTTATTATAAATAACGCTTTTAAACTAATAACGTACAGAATGCCATTACATAACGTTTGTTGGGGGGGGGGATATAATCGGAATAAAATAAATTCCACCAATCAAAACCAGCACAATTATAACCTAAACTTAAGATACTCTCTTGGAACACACAACTTATTAATTATTATTATTTGTTGAAGAAAAACGTGGATAGATGTAAATTATTTAGCAAGAAATTATGTTTTAGTGAATTATTAAAACCAGCACCAGGTAGAATAGTGAACTATCAACCCAACAGCCAACCATACAAAGAATGAAAACTTCGAGACCGGTAAAAACCTGAGTTCTTCTAGAAAATTCCACAACTGCACAGTTAACCGTCAAAGAAAAATCACCATGTCCCGAGGACACAGAACGGTCACAACCCCCTCCCCCGTACTCCAGGAATAGGCTTTTAGACATCATTTCGCGCTGCCAGTCGCCGATCCTCAAGTTCAGGTAACACACTAATTATCTTAGCTAAACCCTCACTGTGTGAAGAGAGTAAAGGTTGTATTTACCTTACCCTGCGGCCACAGTCAATACAAAGTAATAATACCAATACAAATGTACTCCACCCTGCAGTAGCTTTCGTCTTTTAAACTTTTTCTGGAGTAGCGTGAAGAAGAAAAGGGGAACACTTTTGGGGATGACATAACACAACTTAACCTGCACGGTCAAAGTGACCCTCATTACGGTTCATAAGCCATTTGTTCTAGTACCTGTGCAGGTTAAGTACACAAACACACTCATTAACAAGACTTTCATCTCTAGCGTTGGTCGATCCGCTATGGTCATCTCCTACGTCGTCCACTTGTTGTTTGCGCTGGCATTGTGAATTACTGTTTATTAAAACTTTAGATAGATAAATCCGCCTTTTTGAAGAAACAATCTTGACACTTCCGGGGCTCATCTCTTCTTCTTCTGTTAGTTCTCACTCTCTTTATCATCACCAGACGATCTTCAGTCTTATCCTGGTGTTAGTTCTCACTCTCTTCATCATCATCAGACGATCTTCAGTCTTATCCTGGTGTTAGTTCTCACTCTCTTCATCATCACCAGACGATCTTCAGCCTTATCCTGGTGTTAGTTCTCACTCTCTTCATCATCACCAGACGATCTTCAGCCTTATCCTGGTGTTAGTTCTCACTCTCTTCATCATCACCAGACGATCTTCAGCCTTATCCTGGTGTTAGTTCTCACTCTCTTCATCATCACCAGACGATCTTCAGCCTTATCCTGGTGTTAGTTCTCACTCTCTTTATCATCACCAGACGATCTTCAGTCTTATCCTGGTGTTAGTTCTCACTCTCTTTATCATCACCAGACGATCTTCAGTCTTATCCTGGTGTTAGTTCTCACTCTCTTTATCATCACCAGAAAGCTTTCTCTTACATTTTCGTATACCGCTTTGCATCTCGCGTACCAGATCTGATATTCAAATTCACTCACAAGGAATAGGAAAAACATTTATGAGTAACATTCATAGTTATTTACGTATTAAACATGACAGTAGTGTATTCTATCATACCGATTCTGAACAGGTTGGAAACTTTTCTCCAGAGCACAGTCATAGAAAGCGTGTTTTACCGTTACTATGTACCGTCAATACGGAAATGTATTTGTTTTAATTATTTTTCATTCTACATAACCTTTCTCTGATAGTTATTATGTTGTGTGCTATTTTATAGTTTAATTCACGTCTTTTTGCTTCTATCTTTCTAATACTAGTTGTGCTATTTTCCAGTTAACAGCTTGGTATTCTATTACTACTTTACCTTCAATCTTTGGGGTTAAGATTTCATAACTCTTCTCTATTGACATGGTAAATAGTTTAATCTGTGTGTTATATAACTTTTTGAGTTTCTATGTTATTACTTACGTAGGCTGGTGGTAGTGCTCAGCTCGTAGTCCTTGAGGTTTTAATTTGTATACAAAT
>NW_013672057.1:0-939 GCF_000517525.1 Limulus polyphemus | reverse complement strand
AATAATAACAAATTCGTTACATTACTAATGTGAGATATCTTTCGAAGTTAGGTAAATCTAAGTCCCCTTCATTTATAGGTAGCTAACTACATCTCTGGATAGGCGTTCTGCCTTATAATTCCAGATAAATGTAAACACTATTTGATTTATTTTTTTTAATTTCTACTTCATCTGTGAGTAGGGTACATCCTAGATTAAGGTAGATTATTTGTTTTATGGCTTGACTTTTGGCTAATAGGGATAATTCGTTTTCTTTCTATTCATCAATTTTTGACGTTTTCTTTAATTCTTAATTGTCAGTTATATCTGGTTGGGTCATATGGTCTTAACCAGATTCTTTATACTTTAATAGGACTTTTGGTCTAACTAATGTTAGCTGGAGAATCAGAAATGATTCTCCATCTTCCTAACCAAAAACCTTTAGATTCATCATAATTTACTTTACATCCACTCGAGCTACAGAAACTGTTAAGTGTGTTTATAGATTTGGAGATTTATTCGTCAGTTGTCAGTGTCACTGCTACGTCACCAGCGTGTGCCAGGCACTTTTGCTGAGTGGCATAATTGTCTGGAATATGTACACCTACAATTTCGTAATCCGAATTTACACTAGCTGAGAAACATTCAATGACTAACACATAGAGAGTGGGGGGATATTCTTGTCTTACTTCAGACTCTATTCATATAACTGTCTGTAATATGTCCATTTACATATGTTTTTTCACAACACTGTTGTATATCAGTTCTATCCATTTCATTAACTCAGATGGAAATCCATATTTTTCTAATGCATAAAATAAAACTATAGCTTATTCTTTCAATAGCTTTCTCCTGATCAAGTGAAATTACACAAGCAGGAGAGCTTTTACTATTTGATATTTGAATTATGTCTCGGAGCGTGTGATGACTTAATTAATTTCCTAATATACTAGTTAATCT
>NW_013672056.1:53932-54702 GCF_000517525.1 Limulus polyphemus | reverse complement strand
AAAAAAGACAAACAAACAAACAAAATAACAATTACAGATGACATCTTATCTTAGAATGTCTTGGAACATAACAAAGTAAACAAGTCATCAAAAAAAGACAAACAAACAAACAAAATAACAATTACAGATGACATCTTATCTTAGAATGTCTTGGAACATAACAAAGTAAACAAGTCATCAAAAAAAGACAAACAAACAAACAAAATAACAATTACAGATGACATCTTATCCTAGAATGTCTTGGAACATAACAAAGTAAACAAGTCATCAAAAAAAGTATTTTCTATTTTTTGATCAGTAGCATAATAAACGAAAAATAGATGTTGTAATTTATGTTGTTTTTTTTGTTTTTTTAATTAGCCGTCCCTAATTTAGCAGTGAAAGACTAGAGGGATTGCAGCTAGTCAACACCACCCACCGCCAACTCTTGTGCTACTCTCTTATCAACGAATAGTGGGATTGGCCGTCACATTATAACGCCCCCACGGCTGAAAGAGCGATCATGTTTCGTGTGACAGGGATTCGAACCCGCGACCCGCAGATTACGAGTCGAGCGCCCTAACCACCTAACTTTTGTGTTTGTTAAGTTATATTCAGACATCAAACTTTGCCTCGGGGGGGGGGCGTCTTAAAGTGATTAGAATATCAAATAACATTGTTTGTAAAATGTTCTGATGCTTGTTCTCATTAAGGGTAAGTCTTTTTTTTTGAAACAGTCCCCATCGGGCCCGGCATAGCCAGGTGGTTAGGACGCTCGACTCGCAATCTAC
>NW_013672056.1:42814-53428 GCF_000517525.1 Limulus polyphemus | reverse complement strand
AAACAGTCCCCATCGACCTTGTTTGATCTTAATATTGAATTATACCATTAAGAATAATAACCTAAATCTGTAAAATACATCGTTAGAAAAGGTGGAGGAGATTACATAGTCTTATTTGAAAGCCTAAATAAGACCTTCCACAAAAAAATTAATGGCTGCAGATTTTTTTTAAACAAAAATATTTACTTGACTGACTTAGCATTTACTCGTAGAAAGAAACAATTAAATATTAAGTAATGTTTTTTTTGTTTTTTTTCAAAACACGCATGTGCAAGGAAACTCTGATGCTTTTATACACGAAATATTTACAAACATAAATGTGGAAATGTAGAAAACTGATGTAGCATGACACCTGGTGGGCATGTTTGTCTTTGTATAATGCCACACACAAACGTCACTACTAGCAAATTTCATTGCGTTGGATGAATTTAATATCACGCTAGCAGACATTAATGCCCCCCAGTGGCGCAGCGATATGTCTGCGAACTTACAAACGCTAGAAACCGGGTTTCGATACCCGTGGTAGGCAGAGCACAGATAGTCCATTATGTAGCTTTGTGCTTAATTACAAAGAGACAAACCAGTCATTATTACACTGAACATCTTCTTATATTTGTAACCCTAATACTTGGTACCAATCGATTAACAAAAGGATACGTTCCATTTTCTACGAATGCTTTCTTTTTTTTCTTTTTTTAGTTTATAGTGTATAATGTACCGTCTCAGTCAGTTTATCCACCCATTTTCTCAAAGTCCAAGAAATTTGAATTGAGGTTTCTAAATCGTCGTTTTCTCGAAAGATTATAGAGGCCTAGAAAAACTATTGTACTATTACTTCGTTACTTACATGCGTTTCATAATTATGATTACCAATCTTTCGTTTCGGCACTACACACAGTTCTTAAAGAGCGCATTGGCGTTGTTCATTTTGCAGACATAGTTTAAATAACGCATAAATCTACCATTTTGTTCACCCACACGCTCCTTCTTTAAATGGAAACTGAAAATACTCAATACTAAATTCGTCGTCCAGGGATTGTTATAAGAAGCTTTCTGAATGAAGCACCTGTAGTATTCCCTCGACCCATTCTAAAACCAGGAGAAGAATGAAGTTCCTTTTAAAAAAGAGGTCGTTTTTATGAGCTACCCTTAACTATGATACATATATATATATAATGTAATACCAACTACTATAATATTCTTAGAGTCCTTCTCTTTGCCCTAGAAAATGGAGATGGAATACAGTACCATGCTCCTAAAATTATTGCAACGTTTGGACTGCCCTGTTTTTCCCAGTTAACTAAATCGTCGCTCGTGTATTTTTGTTTGTTTGTTTGTTTGTAATTAAGCACAAAGCTACACAATGGGCTATCTGTGCTCTGCCCACCACGGGTATCGAAACCCGGATTCTAGCGTTGTAAGTCCGCAGACATACCACTGTGCCACTGGGGGGCCGCTCGTGTATATAACTTCTCTTGAAATATAAGTTGGAAAAACAAACAGTGGGATAACATGTCCTGAAAATATAAAACAAAGGGGAAGTAATATATTAAAACAATAAACTATATATCGATATGAGAGCTACCGGGACAAAAAGCGATGTAACAAGCCACATGAAGACATTGAAAAGAAAATTCAGAGCTTAAAAAAACATGAGAAAACCTTACCGAACAAGACCATTTTCTATTAAATATTGCCTCGTTTCAACCTTCCTCCCAGGGTTCGTTCTCAGATGGTTGAGTACGTTATATTAAAACCATTTTGAAAATGTAAATCAGCAAGTCGCGTAACAATCACAACCGATATGAGTCGCGGTGGAACGGAATGTATCAGCGCTACATCTTGACATTATTTGTCGTTGCATAGATGTTTGTTCGTTTATTTATAATTAAGCACAAAGCTACACAATGGGCTATCTGTGCTCTGCCCACCACGGGTATCGAAACCCAGATTCTAGCGTTGTAAGTCCGCGGACATACCACTGTGCTACTGGGGGGGGGGGGTGTTGCATAGATAGTGTGATGAAAAATAAAAATATATCATAGATTAAAACGATTGAGTATAAGTTCGAATTTGTAACAAAAACACTTAAAATAAGTGAAACTAAGGGGGATATAGTAGATAAAAAACTTTAAATGATTGAAACTAAGAGGATATAGTGGATAAAAACTTAAAATGGGTGAAACTAACGGAATATAGTAGATTCGCTGAAAGGTGAGCTAGAGTCAACTAAACGATAACTGATTTCGCAATTAGCAAGAAAGGCAGAAAAAGTCATAAAGATGATCGGGAAACAATGTATATATATATATGTGTGTGTGTGTGTGTGTGTGTTATTATGTCGACTTTGCTTCGAGAAGGAGTTAACATTTTACTAAACATTGTATCAAAACACAACTTTTCAAACTAACTTCTTTACTGTTTTATGATTGCATAGCTGTTAAAATCACATTTTACAACTGTCGCTATTATGAACCATCAAGTTAGCAATCTCGGTGATATTCGGAATTTTTAAGATTACTTGCATTACTTCAGCCAGTTAGACAAGATTTCGTATCCCAGGAGAAGCCAATAATATATATCTTCCAACAGTATAATTTTATGGTCGGGCAGTTTTGGTCATTATAAGATAAATTACTGGCATTAGCTAGTATGTTACTCTTCAAAGTTAAGTTGGAAATAATTTCTGTGTTCCCCGGTGAGTTTTCGACTTCCGAGAAGTGCTTGTAGAGGTGACACCTGTTTCATTTTAAGACTTAACTTTGACCTGGTAAAGTTATTGTGACTTTTAAGGTAGAATTCCGTCCTAATATGTATGTTCTCTAGTGAATCTATCTTTGCGATTCGGCTCTGATTGTCTTGGATTTTTAAGATCATTTCTTCTTAATAAATAAAGAAAATGTGAAAACATTTTTAATTATTTCATATTTTTTGATAACAAAAATTTAACTCCCTAAATCCTGTGTTATGTCTTATACTAATGTTATTTCTCCTCATCTTTCTAGGATGAGGTTACAAATGTATAAAATACGACTTTAGTGTTTCTGCTTTAATGCTACTAAAGAGAGATACATCGTTATGTGCTGCTAAATAACAGTTACAGTGTAATAACCTCGAAGTAATCTTGGATACGAGCATGACAGAAACATCGAATTACATTGCTAATATCCTCTCGAGATGTTCGCTTACGATAAGCATTGCTGCAGGCCCTTTTATATACTTCCAGACCCTGGCTAGAGACCGCCACGAGTCTTTAATATGTGTAAGTGCTTTGAAGTAAGCG
Organism: Limulus polyphemus; assembly: GCF_000517525.1. NCBI lineage: Eukaryota > Metazoa > Arthropoda > Merostomata > Xiphosura > Limulidae > Limulus > Limulus polyphemus. Next base: position 50,145 of record NW_013672056.1, on the reverse strand, counting down.
TAGTTCCAATCTTCATGGAAAAACCCTTGAAGAAGTACGATCTTTTCGTTGGATTAGATAGAAATGTGGACAACTTATGTTTTTAATAAACATAATGATACTTCGTAATAGTTGACACAGAGCTATGTCTACGCTTTAGCACTTCACTTTTCTATTAAATATTGCCTCGTTTCAATCTTCCTCCCAGGGTTAATCCTCAGATGGTTGAGTACGTTATATTAAAACGATTTTGAAAATGCAAATCAGCAAATCGCGTAACAATCATGGCCGATATGACTTGTGGTGGAACGGGATGTATCAGAGCTACATTTTGACATGGTTTGTCGTTGCATAGATAGTGTGATGCTGTGGAAAATTTATCGATTTTGAGAAAGGCAATAGACATTTCTGATGCAAAGTATGCATACATTAAGATAATAAAGATGTGTTCAAATCGGAGATTTAGAATTTCCAAAATGGAGGTACCCTTTATATTTAATTACATTGGAAAACAAAGGAATATGGATCAATATGGAGCACCAGATATATCCTGAAAGAGGTGTATTCCAGTTGAGGTGGTTCTTGATTATGTTCCGTACTGTTGCCTAGGGCAGATGGTTCTTGATTATGTTCCGTACTGTTGCCTAGGGCAGATTGTTCTTGATTATGTTCAGTACTGTTGCCTAGGACAGGTCGTTCTTGATTATGTTCCGTACTGTTGCCTAGGGCAGATGGTTCTTGATTATGTTCAGTACTGTTGCCTAGGGCAGGTCGTTCTTGATTATGTTACGTACTGTTGCCTAGGACAGGTCGTTCTTGATTATGTTACGCACTGTTGCCTAGGGAAGGTGTATTGCTTTTGCCGTTGATCTTAGTGCTCGGGTCTTTACTTCTGTTACAAGACGCCGCACTTATGTGTTTAGCAGCCCTAGCCAACAGTACGGAAAATAATTAAAAAGATACCCATCTGGAAAAGCAACAAAAGTCACGTGTGAGAATAAAATGGCATTCATACTATTTCATATTTAGAAACATGTCGGTTGAGTCCCCAGACACAGCGCTTATAAATTTCTATGTCATAGGAATGTTGAACAGAGTGCTGAAAAACCGTCGTTGTCGTACACTAGATGGCTTATGGAAAGCCTAAGTGGGGTAGTGGTGTTCTTCTGACATGACAGCCTTACGAGGTAGCCTTTTGCAATGGAACCTATACTGCATTTCTGGTATAAAGGTGCACAACCATCCGATAGAACATGACCAGACGTGGCAGCATGGACTGTACTTACGTGGTGAGGCTTGAAAATCGTCTTGATATAACGTAATCAACCTCTATATTCAAATCTTTCATGGGAAAGTATGTATGCACTGAATGTTAAGCGCACGTGCGCGTTTGTTACAATATTTTCACTGTGTAACTTCCATTTCTTTAATGATGACGAAATAAAAATGTAAAAGATAAGAGTAATTTGGTGAGCGTGACCATACAAAGATATATCTTCTACCAGAATTGTTTAAGAACATTTCTGCATTACTGTCATTTTGAAATGATAAACTCAGAGGAACCACAGTTTTTTTCCTGTTTCTGTTGTTGTTGTTGTTTTTGCGATTATGTTACTAGTTTATATGTTTGTTTCACAAAATACGCAATTTCAAACACGAATAAAGTTTTTGATGATCTGAGTTTTTCTCGTAACCCCATAGCGTTGTGAATATATTCCTCCTGACAGAAACCTAGTTCAAAGAATATTGAAGAAACATCAGATTGTTTTAAAACGTTTTATTTTGGAATTTCCACACAAAGCTAAAAATTAAAAAAAGACCATCTACGCATAGCTGTCCCTAATTTTAAATTGATAGACTAAAGGGGACAAACCCATGGTTAACAGCACTTACCCATCGTCAACTCCTAGGTTACACTTGTCTGATTGAATAGTGTGATTTGATTGTCACCGTATTAACGCATCCATGACTACTAAGTGCGGAGCGCATTTTTCCGGCAGCGAACAACTAAGCTTTTATTTCCTTATTTTCTTTTTTTTGGTTGAAAAATATTTATTGACGCTCTTTGGAGCGTACTCAATGAAAGCAACATCACACTAAAAAGTCAAATGGTCTTGAACAACTAAGAAGGTTTATATGGCCTGTTCAAGTGCTGTTATGTCCCTTCAATGCTATTAGTAAGCCTAATGACTTACTTTTTAATAGTGAAAGCGGACCACTTCTCATTTCTGGCTTTCTAAACCACTCTAATGGCTCTACTTATTGCTTTAATGTCCCCCACCGGCTCAACGGTAATTCAATGGTTTTATAACACTAAAAATCGGGTTTCGATACCCGCGGTTGACAGAGCACAGGTAGCCCATTTTGTAACTCTTTGCTTTACAACTAACAAACAAAATGACTGCTGTAATTTATTTCTTATACCGATCAACTCCATCAATTTACAAACAAAACTTTCTGTTAAAATAAAAAACAAACAATTAAAGCAAGAATAGCTAATTAATTAGCTGGAGTTCATCTTCCTGTGTTATTTTTAATTATTAATTCCGTAGTTAAACCTTGAAAATCAACTTTTTTTTTGCTACCTCGGATTTCTTAACTGTCCGGACGTTTTGGGTGATTTTTAAATATATTAACTGATAACTGAGTAACACTTGTATGAATATTTAAATGTAAAAACATGCGATATGGCGATAATAATCAACGTTTTGGAAACAAATGCCTCCTTAATTTATTTTAGCAAAGTAACGTCACTCACAGACTATCGTATTGATTTTACTGTACGAAAAAATGGGTGAATTACTGGGAAAAAAACTTAAATCAAAGTATATATTTGAAAACAAACTGTACATAAGTTTAAGTATTTAAAAAAAAGCATTATTTTCACTGTTGCATGAAAAAGTTTTTTTAAGGGGAGTTTTTCATGTATATTATTCTATGTTGGTGATTACACGTACGAAAGTAAACCGGATAAAATAAATACAACATTGAAAATGTGTTCTATATATCCATGCTAATGTGCAAAGTGAATTTTAGCAGCAACACGAATAAGATTAGTATTCATGAGCTGTGCAATGATGGATGAAGCGGAAGTAAGCAACAGCAATAAAACCAGAAGCTATCGTTCGCCTGTTTATTAATCACATTAAAGATAAAGAACGTAATCATGAAAGGTGTACAAAGAGTTTAAACAGAATTCCGAGAAGATGGAAACTTCCAGTATAAAGCAAGTCTGTATCTCATTGAATGTGAGTTCATAAATCAAAATGTTCATCTTGATTGTTAGAGTAAGTTTGAAAGTTTGCACTCACCGAAAGCATTCAGAGGATCGATCGCACTTTATAAATACCATTTACATTCATGTGAATATGGAAAAAACATTTAGCATTTTTCGTTTTAGTTCACTGTGAAATCTCTACCATTAACGAGCAAAGGCGTCACTTATGGCACGACTTTTAAGGAAGGATAATCAAACAGCGAGATTGTTAGGCAGAGTAGAATGAAATAACATAACATTTCGAAGACTAGACTATCAAACGTTTCTAGAGAGATGAAAAAACAATTGCCCAACAGGGCGTTTAACATCAACTGACCTCGAAACTACACCTCATACAAATTCTGAGTAGCGCTCTCATCCGCAAAGTGGAAACTATGGTAAGAAAGGAGAACCTTCCGACCCACAAATATGCTGCAAGGAAGCTGGAAGTTTTTTCTAATACCACTGAAAAGTTAATTTAAAAGAATTTGAGCTTCGAGATGTAACTCGCAAACATCCCTACACAGCTCGAGATCAACAACTGTATTCACGAAAAGAAGATGGCCGAAGAAGCTAGAATTGCAGCAATCCCGTTCGACCATATTTATGTACACCTGTCATTTTCCGTGATAAAGTTTCAATGGGAAGTTAATCAAGATGTGTGGTCTAAGATTAACCTCACCATCCTTTCCAAAAACTTGTTAGAACGGGAATTGTGGTACCAGGCAAACGTACCTAATTGTGACCATCACAATGGAGGATTAGTTCCATGGACAGCAAAAAACCTGAAATATTACTGTTATAAAGTGTGATTTAACTTCATTTTTTTTAATAACTAAAGTTTTTGCTTTTTAACACGATAAAAAATAAGAAGAGAAGCAACGTTTTGGAAATCCGTGTTCGCGTGTCATAAATATCTAGAGAGAAAACAATAACAGTGTTTAAACTAAACTGTTATTTTGGAGATTAAGATATCATGCATGTAACACCCTCAAGCGGAAAGCAGAATTTTAAAAAAATATCCAGGATTCTTCTTAGATATTTCCAAAACCATCACTGAATCGTTAACTAACGCCACCTTAAAGTCAGTAGCAGCATAACATTTAATCAATCGACAGTTTGGCGCTTTCTAGTAGAAATTCGAGAGTGCTACAAATGATTTTTTTTCTTTTTATAAAATCATCATAAGGAAGTACAAAGCAAACTTGAAGCGCACTTGCTTAGCGATTTTAGGACACCTATATCTAGTTTACATCACAGTACGAGAACATCTTTGCTGTTCGGTTAGCCGTTCACAGTACGAGAACATCATTGCTGTTCGGATAGTCGTTCCCGGTACGAGAACATCTTTGCTGTTCGGTTAGTTGTTCATGGTACGAGAACATCTTTGCTGTTCGGTTAGTCGTCCACGGTACGATTTGATGCTCGGTTAGTTGTTCATGAGTTGTTCATGGTACGAGAACATCTTTGCTGTTCGGTTAGTTGTTCATGGTACGAGAACATCTTTGCTGTTCGGTTAGTTGTTCACGGTACGAGAACATCTTTGCTGTTCGGTTAGTCGTATAAATATCATCCAAAAATGACATCTTCACTTTTTTCTTGGTGGAAAACTTGCAGTATTGTGCTTTGATATTGATTTTTAAAAGAGATGTTTTCTAACTGAATGGTAAATCGATTAGAAAGACGTGAACTAGGCTTGAATTATACAGGTATCCATAACAACTATCCGTATTTGGTTTCGTTTCAAGCACGTATAAGAATTCAAATGATCATGCATCATCTTGATCAACACTTGTAACTGTTTTGTACGCATGTCAACTCGCTTTTCATTTTTAGCAAGAACACTTTACTGTAACTTCTACTCCCTCTGATTTCATGAATTTGCTCAATGGGTTTTGTAACATAAACTCCCTCTTCAATTTTAATTGTTAAATAGATTGTTTCGATAAATGTAGTTTGGGTGTGGCACAGTAATTAACGTGATTGAACTGTAAATCCGATAATTCGTGGTTCGTATCCCGTTTTCGACAAATCCCTCACTTTGGTGCCGTGGGTACGCTTAAGAGTGACAGTTAACTCGGTCTATTCGGTGAGTAGCTTAGGAGTTGGCGGTGGGTACTATTGAATAGCTGCCTTTCCTCTAATCTATCAGTTCAAAATTAGTAATAGTCTTGTGCAGGCAGTCGTTCGTTTAGCTTTGCGCGAAAATTCTATAAATCAAAGAGCAGGAACCTCACTATATAGTTGTTGGATACCACGTGAAAACCTTGTAGCTGTTAACTACTTTAAATACAGCATAATAGAGATGTCAGCATTGACATTAACACGTTTTAGTGTTACATGCAATTTATATAACGTTTTCTATAACATCCTCGTGATTATTTTATTGTTCTTACTCGAAATACTTATCCATGAGAACATTAGTTTTTAAAAGAATCTGGAAACTAAGGAATATCTTTAAAGTCGTTTTGGATCCGTCAATAACTTATTATTCATCTTCGTCACGCTAACCTTGCACTAACTTAATACTTAACCAGCCAGTTTTACCGGGATGTTTACTAAAAACCAATGTTGGGAGACTAATTATAAATATATTTGTAACTCGCCAGTTTCTATATCTTTTAGACTTATAAGCAACTGCACATATAACCCGAACATCTTGCAGTTTTTTTTCCAATGTCTGGAGTACTGGGAGTAGCTATAGCAACTATGATGTCATAATGAAACAGATAAAGATAAAAAGAAACTTGAATGGTGGGATATCTGAAGTTTCATTTCCAGCAGTAAAAAAATCCATTTCGTAGCTAGACTGGTGGTTGCTTTTTTTTTCAATCTTAAACTTATAGTGATTAAATGAACAACATTGAAATGAATGTACAAAATGTAAGAACAGAAAATTTTAGAATAAAACAGATTAATTTTACTTAATATTTAGGAGCGATAATAATAAAATGTTGTTAGTTAAACAAGCTTCTTTTTTACTTGAAAATCTTCTAATTTTATGGTATTCTAGGAAACTTTAACGGATAAGATTTCCAAAAAATACTAATTCCGTTTTGTACGAATGGACCACTGAATATTTCCCGCATTTGAGCGTGTGTTGTAAAAGTGACGGTCAGTCCCTTAGCATATATGATGGATGGTAGGGTAATGCTGACTGACTACCTCCCCTCTGATCAGTAATTCCAAAATTAAAGACGCCGTCAGAGAGCCTTAGTATCTTTGCCATAAATTCAGAGGAATGGTACAGTTCTGTCTACCTGAATCCACACTGTATGGAATTTCACATAACAACTGTCTCTCTCCCCATTGCTTATTGGGTTGGAATATTTGTCTATCTGCATCGACGTATGGAATTTCATATCTGGAGTTCATGGTCACGTATGACAAATTTTTCTGATTTCCTAGTTTATCTGGTTGTAATATTCAGTTTATCTGGTTGTAATATTCAGTTTATCTGGTTGTAATATTCACCATATTTCAATAGAAAGTAAGGTTGAAAATATAATACCTTTTATACCCTCGTTTTGTAGGGGTGCTTCTTTCCAATATTGTTTCTGATAATGTAATATTTCTTATTTAAATGTAAATGCAGAAATATATTTTACGCGTGAGCTAGAGTGACTACATTATTCACTCGCCGTTCCACATCTAAAGTTAATTTATCAGCACAGATCCTTTAACTTTGGTTTATTTGGTAGTGGAGGTTAAATTTAAGGTTATATTTCATTTAATGGCACTATACAAAGTCTAAATAACAACAGTAAAGAGTTACTTAAAATTACAGTTTCCGTAAATAAAAACACAATTTTATAACACAGAGTAACTGAACAGTAAGTTGTTGTTTTCTGTGTGATGACTGCGGTCGACCAGCGAGATATGGGATCAAAATCTGAGGGAGATAAGAACATGGAATTCAAGTAAGCAATCAATCGTGAACTAATATAACTAGGTATAATTATCTATATAATCATTTAACATAATTATTTCCATATTGTGATTATTTCTCGTGTAGCCCGGCAGGTGGTTAGGGCGCCTGAGTCGTAATCTGAGTGTCACGTGTTCAAATCCCCGTCCCACCAAACATGCTCGCCCA
>NW_013672056.1:36681-41883 GCF_000517525.1 Limulus polyphemus | reverse complement strand
TTCAATATCTAACTCCTTGCACTAATGTTTGATTACCGATTGTATGTAGAACACTACTTTCCTTCTTTCTAATTACATTAAGTTTCAATTCAATATCTAACTCCTTGCACTAATGTTTGGTTACAGAGTGTTAGTATAACACTTTATTTTCTTTCTTTCTTTCCAGCCACACCAAGTGTCAGTTCAAGAACTAAACTCTTCCACCAACGTTTGCTTACCGATTTTAAAGCAGAGATTATGCTAATTTTTAGCAAATATGCGCGTGTTTTTCTCGTTTTCAAGAGAAAAAAAACACGGAAGAGTGCAGTCTCTTTAAAGTAATCTGCAAAACTTTTAAGGTAAGATATTTAAAGTTCATCACAAGAGTTTCAAAAAGAAAGCCCATTATGGACTGAAAATTCAATTTTACTTGTAGACTTTCACTGGATCTGTCGGGCTATCACCAAGGGTAGAGCTGGGTATGCAATTTGCCGCTCAAAAAATTAATCAATTTGCACATCTACTTAATTGATAGGTAACCTAGAGGTAAGTGATAGATCTTTCAGGGGTAGGTGATAGATAACTTAGAGGTAGATAATAACTAACCCAGAAGTAGATGATAGATAATTCACAGGCAAGTGATAGATACCGCAGAGGTAGGTTACATGTTTTCAATGGTCACCAAGGTACTTAATTCGTACAAATGCAACATCAGTTTTATGAGATAAGTATCTTCGGGTTATGTATATATATATGTTCAGTGTTTTAATAAAAGATACTGATTCACATTCTAAAAGCAAGATGTTTGATTTCTTAAAGCTGCTTAACCAATGAAATCATCAGATGCTCATATCTGTATTTGTAAACCTTTGCAACGTATCACAAGTTGCGACCCAAGAAGTTATAACTTAACATTTTAATAAAAATATAAATACGTATTTACATTTAATAATATTTTAGTACGTTTTAAAATATTCTAGCATATTCAAGTTGATTTTGAAATCATTCTTTCTAGTTTTTTCTAAGTATTTATAAAAGCTGTTCGTGAGTATGAAATTGTAGAGTTTATCTGTTGTTAAGCATGAAATTCACAGTGGGCTATATATGTGTGTGCTGTGCGAATACCAAAACCCGATTTTTAGCGTTATAAGCCCTCAGACATGCAGCTGAGCTTTACGGGGAAGGGGAGTGAAATTGTAAGGAAATATATAGTGGAAATATACTAAATCACATAACTATACTGGCTGTGGAAAGTAAAGTTTTCTAAGAATGGGAAACATTTTTGCCTTTTTATTCGCGTGGCAGCGCTGTGATCAACTCACTCATAGACAGAAAACGTTCGTCTGTTTTGGTTTACATTCGCAACATTTGTCATCTCAGTTGTCATATCGTCATTTATTTAAGTAAATTCGTACTATTTTTGTTAGATTACAAGAATGCTAAATCAGTGTTGTGTTCCTAGTTGCAATAATTACGGGGGGCATGCATTTCCACTGTCGAATCCCAGTATGATCCGTTTGTGGACGATCCCAGTTAGACGTGACAAGTGTAAGCCTAACCATTACAGCGTCATGTGTTATGCACATTTGGACATTTTACTTAAAAATGAATGATTATGGTAAATAAAATTAAAACATATTTAATTATAGTTAATTTGTGACTCAACAGAAGCAGATGCATTGATCAATGGAAAGGGAAAAATATATATGAAAATTTCACCCGAAAATATTCATGAATCTCTCCATACTCAAGATAGATACTACTTTTTATAAACATTTTATTTATTCAAATGTTATTAATTATTAAATGAAGTAAGTTATTACTTCTACATTATATTTACAGCGCCTATATCATGTGTATTTTAAATCCGATCCATATGGCTAGATCAAGTTAACTGAGTCTCTTGGCTTGATCATGTGGCATGTTTACTTTCGACCAACTCGCGTTTTCTCCCACTACACTTCATGTTATTCTTCTTTCACAAATTTCAAAGTTCTGCTAACAGTAATTTTTCACATTTAGATATATCTATGCTAATAACTAGTATTATCTACGCAAATATACACATATAAGCAATCCGATGATGAAATGTGACGCCCGCTATGATCCAGCAATAAATTCTCCATATGACTGAGTTGACTGTGGCGCCACCACGCGAATGAGCTTCAAATGTTTCCCATTTTCAGTTGCATTCGTTCTCCAAGAAATTTGTTGTAGGACAGGGGAAGTTTGTTTGTAGTTAAACTACACAAAGAGCTATCTGTGCTCTGCCTACCACGGGTATCGAAACCCGGTTTCTAGTGTTGTAAATCCACAGACATAACGCTGTGCCACTGGGAGGCGACAGGGGAAGTGAGGAGGTGTAGCAGTCGAGTCGAGAAACTTTGGCATATATGGCAAAGCAGTTGTGTCAACTCTTGTTCAAAGCGACTCATTTTACAATAGAGATGTGGTGAAGATTTCAACTGTCTGAACTTGGTGCATTTAATACATTAAATTTAATAATAATCTCGAATTTTGCTTCTACGAAAAAGTATATTCTACATCAAGAAATAAATAATATTTTAATTATAAAACACTTCTCTAATCAAGCTTAAGCGCTTATTCTAACCCTAGTATAAATCAAAAGTTAAATGGTGTGAATCGGAGAAGAGCGTGAAACTTAAACGCTATGGTGAAGATTGGTCTAGGTTGGTTGGTTCGTTTGAAAAAGAGATACGTCTACAGACAGACAGACAGAAAAATATCCTTGATGCTGGTTAGTTACTGCACCGGTATGGTTTAGTTTGTATAAGTGAAGAATGCCTGTGCCCCAGTTTTTACACACAGCTCTGCCTAGCTTCGCTGGCCAAAGCTGGATTACCTCTGGGTTAACTATAACTTACCTTAGGTTATCTATCGCCTATCTCCGGGTTATTTGTCATTACCTCTGGATTATATATCGCCTACCTTTGTATTATTAGTCGCCTACCTCTGATATATCTATTACCTACTTCTGGATTACACGGGTGTGCAAATTTAAACTTCATAAAAGTTCTTTTGGTTTTAATGGTGGATTTTCCATAATTCAGCTACGCAGATTTCGAAAATAATATTCATTTCTTTTGTATCACGTGAGGACTTTTTACAAATTGGGAAGAAGAAAAACTCTTACTTAGATCAAATTATTATTTCATTTACTACAATGAAAATGTTTATTATTATTATGATTGCGAACAAAAATACAAACAAACTGAAGAAAAGGGAAGAACACTGATGTCAAACGAATATGCTTCCTCATTCATCCTGATTTTTTTTGTGTGTGTGTGAAATATACGTCTTTTAGTCTCAAAAATACGTGTTGTGATTTTTCTTTTAAGTATTGCGTTATGACGTTTCGTGAAAAATCTGTAACGTGATGGAGAAAGATGGACATCATTTTTGGATTCAGCGTGCACGAATTACTGTAGAACGTGTAAAAATTTGAAGACAATAAAAACATCGCAGGCCTGTGTTATCTATCACCTACTTCTGAGGCGAGGTAATTTACTTTTATTAGAATTTCATGTCCCGTGTATCAGTTTCAAGACAAGTAAACAAATCTGCCTGTTTGAAGTCTCAGATCAATATGAAACTACTCTGTTTGGTTTTTGTTGCACTGTGATCAAGATATGAGATGTTCACAGACTGTGTAATCTCTCTTACCCCATTTTCGAAAGTCGAATAATTTTTTTTTAACAAAAACAAATCACAACTCGCTAAGACAATTGAAAGATTAAGAATATTTTTGCCGGGAGTTTCAACAGCAGTAAAAACTGAGAAGTAAGAGCATTGCGATAAACTGCTTAAATCTGCAAAGATACGTCTGTTTTGACCATGTTACGATTTTAGCGCACTCCAATCAGAATGCTTCTTTCTACTTGTCGATTAGTTGGAATGTGACGTCATCAGCATGACTGTGTCTCGTGACAGAGTGAGTGATGACATCTTATCGGTATTTTGTTTTTAGTTGCAGTTTCAAAAAACAAGAAACTTTAATGATAATATTTTCTTTTTCGCTGCAAGCAAAATGCTTCACTGTAATTAAAGTTTGATAACGAGCCACTCTCCTCAGTTAACATATTCAAACAGATTCACGATAGTTAGGAACACGTAGAACAAAAACAAAAATTGGTAAATGACATTCAAAAACCCGATAAAACCCGGCTGCTTTCGACAGGTAGACTTGTCGAAAGCTATGATATTTTATCAGTACTTTTTCAATGTGATTTCGAATCACATGGCATCAGAATTCAATACAAGGACAACAGCTCTCAGAACCATTGTGCCACTCTTCAAAATTATTAAATAATACACGCAACATAGTGATCTAACAAAAATCTCATTACAGTTACAGAATCTCGTAATATCGAGATTGGAAGTAATTGCTGCTGTAAATATCTCTAACAATGCAATTTCTTATCTATGTGAAATCTCGCTTGAACTAAAACTTATGGAGCTTTTATGGCCTAGTTCTTTTATAGAACTAAGATTGCAGCAATCTGTTTTCAACATTACTACCAATTTACCTTTTGGTTGTTGTTGTTGTTTTATAAAATAAGAAGTGCACATATTCATTTCTCTAAATGTTTAAAACCCAAAACTCGAGATATTTTTACTTCTCTGGAGATTATTTAAGTATTGCATGACACATCTGGATGGCGACAATCCAGTTTGGCATAAAACTAATGATTCACGAAAGCGACCCCCGAACCAACTTGGAATCTGGTTCGCGTTATTCTAAATCCATCTTAATTGTTATAATAAAATGTTAATAAAGTTAATGAACAATTTATAAAAAAAAACTCTTTACGTAAATATTAAAAGCAACTTCCAAATGAAAAACACGAATTTTAATTTCAGAACTAAAACAAATATATATATATATAATGATCAGTCAAAACGAACCCCCCAATAAATATACCGTATAAGGATATCATACTATCGTATTTCATGCAACTTTTTATTAAGACTTCTATGCCACACCACACTGATAGTGAAGACGGACACTTTGAACACCTATGATGCTAGACTGATTCAACTCGATTTTGAAGAAAGATTTGGTGTGTTACTTTTAGTTTCGTTTTCCTTTATTGGGAGGTTTACCACACCTATGATGCTAGACTGATTCAACTTGATTTTGAAGAAAGATTTGGTGTGTTACTTTTAGTTTCGTTTTCCTTTATTGGGAGGTTTACCACACCT
>NW_013672056.1:33404-35913 GCF_000517525.1 Limulus polyphemus | reverse complement strand
GAAGGCCATTGATAGGCCTAAATAAAATGTTTTTAATTGTGTACCAGTTTAACGTTGAATATTATTTATGATTTTAATATGGCTAATGTTTAATCATTCTTATGTGCGATAACTTGTTGTATATATTATCATAATAAATACAAAAATAGTTAACACTTGATACTTTTGTAATTTTGTCTATATTCTAAGAAACTGTAAAAAAAAACACAATGCGTTTTATTCTCAGCCGCACATTCTTTGTAACCATAATGCGTTAGATGTACTAATAACAACCGTATATTAACTTTTTCATAATACTGCTCTCTCTACTATTGATATAAGAACCTTTCTGTATACCTTGCAAATTTTACTAAGAAGATTTAAAGTCATGACTGTTGATCTTATTAATATAATTTTATTATATCTGTCTAATATATTACTGATAATCTATATGTCAACTTTATTAATGGTACATCTTGATTTATAGCCTGAAAAAAAAATATATATATATAGATAAAGAGATAGATAGATCATTTAGCATCCCACCCTATGCCCCAAATACTGATATTGTTATTTCATTTTCAGTTCTGCTTAAGCGTGTGTTCTTACATTACTGGCCTAAGCACATAAATTTATTTTTTATTAGCAGAACTTATAACAAAATAGTTTGTTGTTTTCCAAAATAAATGTAATATGACCTCAATCTCCACAATTGGATTTTTATTATAACTCGATTTTTCGCCTTAGGGCTTTCTTATATACGAAAAGTAGTCTTATACTCTTAAAGAAGACGGAATGTCAAATTATACATCAAAAAGTAGTGTTATGGAGATAGAGGTCGGGTTGTATTTATTTGAGGAAGTATGTCTAACAATAAATTCCAGTCATTGTTAAAACAATTAAGAATACAAAAATTGATTACCCTGACATCTGTTGACGAATTATAGAACTAAATATGCAGTATTACTATCTTAACTTTTTGGTATTTAAACCGTTACGTATATGGAACCACTAAGCGACATTTTGGACATAATTTTAAAACCATTTACATCGGAAGTAGAGAGTTACGTAAGAGATAATAAAAACTTTTTTTTCAAGAATTACTGAAACCAATAGAACCTAATCACAGTTTGATGACTATGAATCTAATATCATTGTACCCTAATGTCGATCATGAATACCGGTTAAAAGCAATAGAATATTTGTTGGACCATTATAAAAGCTTTCTTATATCTAGATTCAATAAGATGTGTGTCCTTAAAGGTTTAGATTCAACTGTTAAGAACTGTCACTTTGATAAATATTATACACATATAATATTTATCATCAACTACCGGGGACATCTATAGGTACTAAAGTTGTCCCAAATTACGAAACGTTAGTGACGGGATATTTTGAAAACGAATTTTTTAATAGTTTTTTAAGTCACTTTACTTTAGATTATGTTAATTACTCAAGAACACCATGGAAGAGATATTAGGTTGATTGTTATTTTTTAACCTGGAATAATAATTTTGAAGTAGAAAAATTCAAGCAAGTTTCAAATAAACTAAAAAATATATATACAATTCGCGTTTGAGATCAACGATACAATGTACCATTTCTAGATGTTTTAAGATTTTAAAAAATGGATAATTGTCTACAGATGTTTATTATAAACCTACCAGTTCGCATAGATATCTATGTTTTTATTTGTCATCACCTTAAATATCGTAAGTTAAATATACAAGTATGTTTAGCTTAAAGGATTTATATTTTACTTTCAGACGAGAAAGTTGGAGAAGTAAGACTCAAAGAGTTAAAACGTTTTGTAAAAGAGTATCATTATCCAGATAGAGTAAGTGAAAGACATTCAACGTTGTACTAAAGAAAATAAAAGAGAAGAAGGAAAACTATTATCCCTTTTTTATACATATATGGTCAAAATTTTAGTTTTAATACTAACTAAAATCAAGAACAACTTGAGTAGGTGATGGATGAAAACCTAAAGAAAGTATTTAGGAATTTTAAACTAATTCCAGCACGGAAACAATCTAAACGTCTCTATGTATGTAGATATACATATTAATTTATTAACTACAAAGAAGAGTAATTCAAATAAAAAAGAGGATCTTTCCATATAATAAAGGAAAGTGTCAATTAAATCATTAATATTATATATATATAGAAAGTAAATAGCATATTCTAGGGTCCACTGGGGGGAGATTTTATTTCATATAAAATACAATTGTAACTGTTATTCAAAATATATTATTTATAAGTTATTTTTTATAATGTGTGGAAAGATATATATATATATATATATGGGAGAGACAGAAAATTTTAGAATTAAAACAAATCTACATGAATATCACGTGAGAAATCCAGTAAGAGTTAATGCACATTTTAACAGTTGCCTTAATAAACAAGTTAAGAGTTGAAAATAACCTTTTTTTTAAAGTTTATCTTTTTTGGTCATTTGTTTGTTTGTTTTAAATTTGGCTCAAACCCACACGAGGGCTATCTGCGCTAGCCATTCCTAATTTAGCAG
>NW_013672056.1:31119-32888 GCF_000517525.1 Limulus polyphemus | reverse complement strand
CTGATAAAATATTATAAGAATAATTGTAATATGCATAATACTTAAACATTCATTTAAAGCAAAAGAATGGCAAACATACCAACCTATTGGGTAAGTGATTCCACTCGGGAACCTTTTGCGTGTAAAGCAAACGTTTTTTTTTTTTTTCTCTCTCTCTCTCTTTATTAATAGGCCCGGCCAGGTGGTTAGGGCGCGTTATAATGTGACGGTCAATCCCACTATTCGTTGGTAAAAGAGTTGGCGGTGAGTGGTGATGACTAGCTGCCTTCCCTCTAGTCTTACACTGCTAAATTATGGACGGCTAGTGCAGATAGCCCTGTTGTAACTTTGCGCGAAATTCAAAACAAACAAACAAACTTTATTAATCCACCCTCATAGAGGGAATATAAACAAAAATACATCAATAATAAGACATCTCACGGGTATGTCATGAAAATTACTGTACATATCTGTTTAGTAGAAAAATTATAGTTAAGGATAATTACTTAAAGTATACATAGAAAAGCGAACGTGATAACCACTACATTACAGAACCCGATATTATCAATTTATTTACTAATATTTACAAATTAATAAGCGTACAATCAATTTAACTGTATTATATTTAGATAATTTATATTCCTTATATTTGAATACTTTTATACCAAAAGTAGAAATTCAAACCAGGTCTTTTCGTAAAATTGTTTTCATTTTTTTATATTTTAACTTCATCGTTTTTAAATAGATGGCGCTTTATTGAAAATTGGTACAGTCAAAAATATTCAATTTGATTTTGATTTTCCAGATGAAGATATGTATTTGTATCACATTTAGTATAAAATAAATTATCACATATATTTTGTGAATAATAAATAGCTAGAGAAATACCCTTTCCCCCAGTGGCACAGCGATATGTTTCAGGATTTACAACGCCAGAAACTGGGTTTCGATACCCGTGATGGACAGGGCACAGATAGCCCATTGTGTAGCTTTGTGCTCACATTCAAACAAACAAGCTAGAGAAATTAAAATTTATTGTGATATAATAATTGACTTAAAGCCATAAAGTTTCTTTAATGCTAATATTCTAAGTTATTTTATAATCTTAAATATGTTTTTTTTTTCTAATATTTATCCACTGTAACTTACTTATGTAGGTGAATTTTCAACTGCACAAATATGTTTACAGGTGTACAATTTGTGATCAACTGCACACTAGAAAAACCCATGATTAAAACATGCTTACAATACAATGAGAATACTCATGACTTACGTAACCCTTCTTTACCGTACATATAATAATATTAAGTATCTTTTGGTTAATTACACTTAGATAGGCTAATAATACAGGTGTCTCACTTTAAAAACTCAAATTAAAAAACTTATTTAATTTTCAGTTTATTTTATATAATTTATTTGTGGATATGTAGGTATACAAAGTAATAACAGCTGATAATCGTATTCCAGTTCGTGACACTAAGTTACAAATGGCAGTGCATAACTACGAATATAAAATACCTAGGCCTAAACGTACTGCGAAAATTGTAAATCACTTTTAGAGTCTAGTCTAAAGTATTAGGTCGTCAAGAAATTAACCCCCCCCTATAACGTACATCCCGTATAATAGTTAAACGAACCGCCTAAACGTCACGTTAGTGTAGCCTATATAATGTGCAAAGTTTAATATACTATTTCCTTATAGTGATGGAACACGACGAGACACAGATTCGGCATGTAATGATGTTTGAATACAAGAAGGGAAACAATGCCTCTGTAGCCACAAAGAATAT
>NW_013672056.1:26305-30549 GCF_000517525.1 Limulus polyphemus | reverse complement strand
AACTCCTTAATCCACAGCGAACTGTCAGTGCAGAGATCCATTTTCAGCACCTGGAACGTTTAAATCGAGCCCTTCAACAGAAACGCCCTTCACTCGTCAATCGGAAAGGTGTTCTTCTCCACGACAATGCACGTCCACATGTGGCACGATTGACGCATCACAAGATTATGGGATTCTCTTTCCCAAAGTGGACACAGCAGATAGTCCAATGTGGCTTTGCTCTAAAACAAACAAACATATATATTTGATTTCTTTCTTTCTAAATCTTCACTACTTACTGTTTGAAACTTCAAGAAGTTTTTGAAGATTGGTTTCATTATTTATATACTGTGTTAAGTTTTCCCCAAAAGCCAAGAGATGGCGATAACGAATCAATGAACACCATTTTTGTTCTGATAAATATTGTTTGACTTTTCAAATGTTTCATTTTAGTTTTTAACCACTTTTGCTGACTGATGTAATTAGAGTGGCTGGTATTATTCACCTGTAAATTGACCTGTCTCTTTTCACATATTACGAATACTAATTATTTAACTGCAATCAGCCAAATAATTGTGTGACGCTAGCAAGCTCAACACAAAAAAAGGATGATACTAGTCTCTTTCTCCACCTGGCAAGTTGAATAGAGGAATAAAAATCAATAAAAACGAAAGGTGGACAGACTCTACCACGAGGCAACCTGTATGGCGAAAGTTTCTGGCTGATTGTATAGATATTACGGTGTTTAGTATATTTTCAAAACTTACTATTTTACCTATCATCCAGACTGACGGAATTCTTGGGAGAAGACAGATGTAGGAATAATGGCTGGAGACGACTTGAATGGGTAATGAAGAAAAACTTTAATATAACAGCAAATGTACAACGTTTCGACAAACGTTACCCATTCAAGCCGTCTCCAGCCATTATTAGTCTCAAAGTGGGTTCCTCGTCATCGAATTTGAAACAGATGTAGGAAGATATGAAAACGGACACGGCGCTGGAGAAAAGAGAGACACCAACTGAGGAAACAAAGAATAAGAAAAATACAAAAATATCAAGGTGTAAGGCAGTAAACAAGGTAACTAAAACACGGTAACTTCATTGGTTTTCTGGACCACATGTTTACTAAAACCATGTAAAAAGAAAAAAAAAGACATACCTGTGTATCAATAGGCCTCGTCGACAGCAGCATGCGATGCACAAGGTGTGCAGTCCAGATGAGATTATGTTATTCCTACTGGAAACCCTTGTAGGGTCTGTTAAGAAATGTGTATTAAACATTATCATCAGTCTAACTGTGACATAACATAAAACAAAAAAATAATTATGACACAGCGATAATTCTGACGGTTTATAAACCTCAAAACCAGATTTTGATACTCGTGGTTGGCAAAGCACAGATAGCCCATTATGTAGGTTTGTACTTAACTACAAACAAGTAACGCGAAAAAGAAAAAAAAACAATCTATAGGTCATTCGGTACCTTACGTACCATATTAATTATCTAAATCTGTTGTTTATTACCAATCTTCAAACCTAGTAGTTGGACATCTGAATGCAGATACTACAGGTCCATGGAATGTCAAGGTAAAATATAGGTTAAATATTCTATAATTATTCTAATAAGAGTACTCGTCAATGCCAGACTTAAAAAGCAATGCTCCAAATGAGGGTGTGGACCGCCCCTTCTACTGTTTTGAGCCGTAGTTACTTCTATAGTGCCGCGTCACTTTCGTTTAGCTACTGACCACCTTGCTCAGTTCAGCCTTCAGTCGCAGCTTTAAAGCAGCAAAATTGAAATTGCTACCAGATTCGAACCTTTTGTCTGAATTATTGTCCATTTAAATTCAATCTTTCAGGGGTCCTCGTAAGTTCTTCTTTATCGAAGGTGATTCTGTCAATTCTTCAGAACACCTTTTGTGATACCACATAGACGAACGACTCTGTTTTATATACGTTTTAATACAGATATATGTACAGCCTCCCCCCCCCCCCATTAGAATATTAATGTGCATTTTTGTTGAATAGCTTGAATAAGTGTTCTCGTAATTGGTGAAAGTAAAGGATTGATTAACGAACACTAAGATTATCCCCAAATTGTGTAAAACAATTTTACAGGGCGATTATAAATAAATTTCGTAGTTCAGCCCATTATATCTCACAAACGGTACGACATAGGAAGGTGAAGAGTGTTAAGATTGTAATTTGGATACAACTGCTACAGTTTTGAAACGTTGGCACCAGGGGGACCACTGTGGTAATATTTCATTAGTTCACCTCTCTACACACTTGTCAGTTTCATATTGGTTGAATAATCTGCACTGTGATCGACAGGTAGATTTATATCAGTGGGAAATATGCGAAAGAAGTAACACTACACGAACAGACGCAAAGGAAGTAAGTACTGTAGAGCGCATATCATCCACAGAGGATCATGTTCCAATACTGCTGTGTGTGTGGGTTCATAAAAAAATGGATAAGTCACATGCAGTTACATAATTGACACCAATTGGAACTATTGCTGAGGTCAGCCATGCCATGGCAGAACAAGCCAGCACTATATATATACTCCATATATATCTAACATTTTATCCAATAACTTGAATGAAACTAACATTAAAGAAAATGAATAGAATACTAAATGAATAATAATAATAATAAGTATTTTAACAGCACATAAAAGATAAAGTTTCACAATTGGTGAAAAGCTAACTTGCTTCTAAAATGTTTTCTAATAAATGATTATGAAGTTTACTCGTTACCTTAATTTAAATCAAATCGTGTCTTAATTTGTATATACATCGATAAAAAGCAGATGATTGATCCATCGTAATACATTCAGATACTTCATTTAAACAAAAAACATTTTATACCACCCGTCTCCACAACTTGTTTCTTTTTGAACTGATAAAAGTGAAAGGTTATAATCGCGCACACCTTGGTTTTTGGTGCCTTGTAAACATAAAAGTAGATTCCAGCTTAATTCATCTGGAATATGTCTAGTACAAGGAAGGCGAAGAAGGAAACTGGTTACTCTTCCTCTACACACAACAAATAGGTCTTGTAAACATAAAAATAGATTCCAGCTTAATTCATCTGGAATATGTCTAGTACAAGGAAGGCGAAGAAGGAAACTGGTTACTCTTCCTCTACACGCAACAAATAGGTCTTGTGAACATAGAAATAGGTTCAAGTTTAATTCACTTACAATATGTCTAGTACAAGGAAGGCGAAGAAGGAAACTGGTTACTCTTCCTCTACACGCAACAAATAGGTCTTGTAAACATAGAAATAGGTTCAAGTTTAATTCACTTAGAATATGTCTAGTACAAGGAAGGCGAAGAAGGAAACTGGTTACTCTTCTCTACAACGCAATAAATAGTTCACAGAGAAATCGTTGTTTAATTTTGCTAACATTAAAATAAACTACCCACTCATCCTGTAGGTTTTTTATAAAAATGTTAGAAGGATTTAACTAACTAAAAACATTACAATATGCATTAAAGGAAAGATAGAAATGAATGAAGTCAGCTTAAATTCATTGAATGGTTGTCTGTAACCATTCTAAAATAAATTAGTATTGATCAAGTTGGATATTATTTGTTACTCCAGCCGCTAGGTGAAACTTCCAAATCTATCGATCGAGAAAAACTTATAACGAAAAAAGATTGTCTTTAGCAGTTAACATTCATTACTCATTAGCATTTTGAGAGATTCCGGTTAAAATTGAAATGTTATTTTGAAAGTTCTCTTAAATTAATTAATTTCAATAGTGAAGGTTATCGAAACTATTGATTTTCCATTAAATATATTTTTAACTTGAACATTTTTGAACAAAGGAAAGCAACCAAATCATACAAATACGTGTAAAGATATAAATGTTGAAAATAATATCGTGTTTAATAAGCGTCAAAATATTAATATTAAAAATAATATTGTGTTTACAAACAAGCGTAAAAATATTAATATTAAAAATAATCTCGTGTTTACAAATACGTGTAAAAAATATTAATATTAAAAATAATATCGTGTTTACAAGTACGTGTAAAATATTAATATTAAAAATGATATCGTGTTTAAAAATACGTGTAAAATATTAATATTAAAAATAATATTGTGTTTACAAACAAGCGTAAAAATATTAATATTAAAAATAATCTCGTGTTTACAAATACGTGTAAAAAATATTAATATTAAAAATAATATCGTGTTTACAAGTACGTGTAAAATATTAATATTAAAAATAATATCGTGTTTACAAG
>NW_013672056.1:24383-25560 GCF_000517525.1 Limulus polyphemus | reverse complement strand
TTATAATTTAATTAATATCTAGTAAATCTTCCTTTCAGCATCATTCAGCATCAATATTTGTATTTAGTGCAATCCCAGAAAAACTATCACTGGGTTAAAAGATTCGCTGTGTTTACTCGTTCTATTGTTCTGTGGCGATTCAAGCTTTGTGTTTTTATCGTCATCATTCAGTAATGAAGATTTCAGATACATTTAGAGGTTTCTTTTTTGAAAAAGAAAAATTATTCAAACAACTACGAAGTTGCACATGCATGCGTTTTACTAGCTTCTAACTTTTGGCCCTGAAAGCCCTGACAGACAGTTTTGAAAGCTTGTTTGGTGTATTTGTTCATGTCTTTGTTTTTTATTTAAATTTATATATCAATGTAAAAAATAAACAATGATAATCAATGAATCGCGAAAGAAAATTATTTAACGTCTCCAATTTCTATGTTTTTATGTGTTTTTTTTTTCAAAGTTTAATCAACACCGCGAACTATCGGGCTTCTCTTTATCTATGAATAGTGAGATTGACCATCACATTATAACGTCTCCAGACTGAAAGGGTGAGTATGTTTTGTGACAGAATTCGAACTCGTGATCCGCATGTTGCAAGTCGAGCGCCTTAACAATTAGGTAATGCTAGGTTGGAAGAGGAGGGAGAATGTTCAATTATTTTTAATTGTAACCATATAGTAGCATCGATCATGGTTAACGTTCAAATCATATATCATATTTTGAGCTTTTCAATTACTAGGGTTACTTCACGCGTTGTCACGTCTAAGCCAACTACCAACGATTTTTATTCATTGTATTATTGTTAAAAAATATCAATTTTCGGAAGAAGTAAAAACTGATATCGTGCGAGGTGTGAACGCTTTACTCTACTAAGAAGTAAAAACTGATATCGTACGAAGTGTGAACGCTTTACTCTACTAACTAAGAAGTAAAAACTGATATCGTGCGAAGTGTGAACGCTTTACACTACTAACTAAGAAGTAAAAACGGATATCGTGCGAGGTGTGAACGCTTTACTCTACTAACTAAGAAGTAAAAACTGATATCGTGCGAGGTGTGAACGGTTTACTCGACTAACTAAAAAGTAAAAACTGATATCGTGCGAGGTGTGAACGCTTTACTCTACTAACTAAGCAGTAAAACTGATATCGTGCGAGGTGTGAACGCTTTACTCTACTAA
>NW_013672056.1:19384-23484 GCF_000517525.1 Limulus polyphemus | reverse complement strand
CTATTCAGGCTTGTTTTGGTGGCTTGTTTTAATGAAGAATATTTTGGTGGCATGTCCTATTCAGGCTTGTTTTGGTGGCTTGTTTTAATGAAGAATATTTTGGTGGCATGTCCTATTCAGGCTTGTTTTAGTAGCATATTTTAATGAAAAATATTTTGATGGCATGTCCTCTTCAGGCTTATTTTGGTGGCTTGTTTCAATGGAGAATATTTGGTGGCATGTCCTATTCAGGCTTATTTTGGTGGCTTGTTTTAATGAAGAATATTTTGGTGGCATGTCCTATTCAGGCTTATTTTGGTGGCATAATGCCCCCACGGCTGAAAGGGCGAGCATGTTTGGTGGGACGGGGATTCGAACCCGCGACCCTCAGATTGCGAGTCGAGCGCCTTATCCACCTGGCCATGCCGGGCCATAAACATGAAGCATTGTTTAGATTTTCATAAGTGATTAGGCCTGTATAGTGTACGGTTGATCTTTCAAGAAGCTTATCAGACAAACAGGTAGTAATTGATTGGTCAAATCCTTATTTCATGTTATGCAGCATGTCAAGACAGTTGTTTTGATGATAAGTATGAAATGGGACTTATGGAAAAAGAGGTAAATGATTATATCATTTTAAGTTTGTTTGTTTTAGAGAAAAGCCACATGGGCTGTCTGCTGTGTTCACCGCGGGGAATCGAACCCCGAATTTCAGCGTTGTAAGCATGTAAGTTTAGCACAACCCACCGGGGGACATATCGTTTTAAGAAGGAATTATTTTTACAATAAAAAGTTGGAAAGAACATAAATAAAATCAAACATATCTAAAAGAAGGACGTATGGGCTGATGGAGTCATAAAACGAATATATATATCATAAAAGCCTGACTTGTAATTCACATAAAAAGGGTAATGTCAACAAAACACGTTAGAACTGAGCACGTCACCAAAATATGTCTGAATAGAACAAGTCACCGGAATATACTTCAATAGGGTGTATTACCAAAACATGTCCAAACAGGAACGGCCATCAAGATTAATTATAAGAACATACGAGTGAAAATAAAGAAGATGTAACAGTATCACATTATATTTGCTATATCCAATTCCGACGAGGTCTTTCTTTCAGCACTAGGGCTCCTCACGTCAGCTGGGATACGATGTACAAAGATGTGACCGAGACGCTATTTATATCATCAATTAATTGAACAACTGTTTCGATGTGAACTGTAATTTTTCCAATTATATTTATAAAAACTAGATTTATGATATGACTTTTAGTAATATGAAACTAATTATTTATTTTGACATTTCAATACTGATATTATTTATTTACTTTACTTAAATTAATAGTACTCATCATTCAGAAGAACTGGCGTACTAGTAATCTAGTATTTTTCCTCAACAAAGCATGGTGTGAACACTTTACTCTGCTAACTGAATAGGTTCTTTAAACCCACTAAACTACCGCATTTCAAGATCCACAAAAAAGGCGTATGCTAATTGGTTATTAAGGACAGAATTTTAACAATTTGCTTGAGTTAAGCCAATAAGAACTAACAGCCCAGAATTCATTTTTTTACAGTTTGAAAGTAGATGATGAACACTACTAAAAACGTTAGGCTTCTCTTCAGGATAATATAACCTCGAGACATCTGAATTGTTTAAAATAACCTTAAAGACATTCTTAGACTCGATATAAAAATTATGGTTATTAAAGAACAATTGATTAGATGCTTTAAATGGCTAAAGGTCTTTTCACAAGTTACATGAAATATGGCTGTTAATTTCCTTTTTTTTTATTTGAGTTGCTACAAACTAACGATGACGGTGTCTTCAGAATGATAATTCCACTGCCGAATCTTCAAAGATTTCTAATGTTTCGATAATGACATCTTAGCGTTTTACTTTAAAATATATAATATAATTACCACAATTATCAAGAAGCTCAATTTTTCATTTTCGCAGGTTGTCAAGAACAGTGATCACTTCTGGAAGACTGAAGGCTACAGAACAAATTTGAACATGTTCTGCGTCATCTCAAGCTAATTTTAAGGCACTATTATGCTAGAATATCAAGTGCTTAGGCTAACTGTCATTCCCAAAATAGTCTGTGTTCTTTCTTTGACTGAATAGGACAAAACGTTGTACAATAAAGCTTTAAGTTAGCCCAAAGGGCATTGATGGTACGGGTGTTTTTATTTGCTTATTTGGTCCTTAGGGGAGAGAGATTAATTTATTAGGATTCTGTTTACATTTTCTATAAGTTATATAGATTAATATCACCCATCTATTGTATGAATCATTGCCAGATTGTTCAAGATTGTTCACGTTAAAATAGTCGTATCAATGTCAGCTTGTAGTGACAGCTCAATTTGTACATAAGTTTCTATTCACAGCCCACGCATTCTTGAGAATGACTGAATAGCACAGTGTAAATGTTTCTCCCCTGACAAGAATTGCTTTAACTAATTGTTTTCAAACTTCTATAATGCTTGAATGTAACTATATAACAGTATTATTAAATGCTGCTCTATATAACACTACTATTAAATGCTGTTTTATGTAACACTACTATTAAATGCTGTTTTGTATAACAATACAATTAAATACTGGTTTGTAAAAAGCTATTATTAAATGTTGTTTTATGTAACACTACTATTAAATGCTGTTTGTATAACAGCACTATTAGATGATGTTCTATATAACAGTACTATTCAATACTATTCTATGTAACATCACTATTAAATGCTGCACTGTATTACACTACTATTAAATACCATTCTGTATAACAGTGCTATTATATGATGTTACATATAACAGTACCATTAAATAAATGCTACTGTATACAACATTACTTTCAAGTGCAGCTCTGTATTACACTACTATTAAATGCTATTCTGTATAACAGTTCCATTTAATGCTGTACTATGTAACAATACTAATAAATGCTGTACTATGTAACAATACTAATAAATGCTGTACTATGTAACAATACTAATAAATGCTGTTCTGTATAACAATACTATCAAATGCTGTTTACAATCAAAATACTTTCTAAGCTTTATTGATGGAAAAAACGCTTTACAATAACTGATATTGATTTTAGAATTGCGATTACTTCTATCCTCTGTATTTACTACACTACCAATAACTCTACGTGTAATAACAGGGGTGAAAGTTTGGGTCAAAAAGCGCCAAATTATTATATTAGAAATTACGAAACGGTTAATTTGTTTCTCTACATCATCTAGTGTATTCTTTTATTTTAGAATACCCCACATTTTATTATTTCAAATTCCAAAACGAAATATCTTCATTAATGGTTAAGTTACCAAAATCATTTTTCCTTCTTCTTTCTATAATATAGTCAATTTGAAGTATTATTTTTATCCTTTCTCATAGGCAGTGCTTCATGCTGCCTGGATATGTCACATTACAACTGAACCTATAAATAACTCCGGATCCTCGAAGATAGGATACCCTTCTAGACAGATAAGGCATTTTCCAGTCTTAAAAACAGATTTAAAGATTGCTTTAAGATCTACTTTGATGTCCCGAATTTGCTTTCTCAGTCGCTTTCTCTAAATTCTCATGAATTGTATCACTAGTGTTACAGGCTATATCTGTACAAAACAACAATAGCACACACACAAAAAGGAGTAATTTCATACCTTTGATAAGGTTAAACTAATATACATGGAGCAAGGTGAAACAAGATACTTTGACAAAGCGAAAAGTATATCAAACTTCATGTTCAAAAGCGAACACGAGCATGAGTTACAAAATGGGCGTTTCTACGAAAACCTTCCACGATATATATACATACACAACAGCTTTACTCAGTTAAGCATTACCACAGACTTTTAACTCTATAAAAACTATATTTATTACTGTACGTTATAAAGCATTGAATTATAATGAACACGTAAAGATAAAGCTTGTTTGTTTGTTTTTGAATTTCGCGCAAAGCTACACGAGGGCTATCTGCGCTAGCCGTCCCTAATTTAGCAGCTAGTCATCACCACCCACCGCCAACTCTTGGGTTACTCTTTTACCAACGAATAGTGGGATTGACCGTCACGTTTCGCACGATATCAGTTTTTACTTCTTAGTTAGTAG
>NW_013672056.1:16059-18384 GCF_000517525.1 Limulus polyphemus | reverse complement strand
ATAGGACATGCCACCAAAATAAGCCTGAAGAGGACATGCTATCACAATATTTTTCATTAAAATATGCTACTAAAACAAGCCTGAATAGGACATGCCATCACAATATTCTTCATTGAACATACCACCAAAACATGCCTGAAAAGATCCTACCAACACAATATTCTTCATTAAGTTAAAACATGCCACCAAAACAAGTCTAAATAGAACATGCTATTAAAATATTCTGCATTAAAACAAGCCACCAAAATAAGCCTGAATAGGACATGTTATCACAATATTTTTCATTAAAATATGCTACCAAAACAAGCCTGAAAAGGACATTGTCATCACAATATTCTTCATTAAAACAAGCCTAAATAGGACATGCCATCGAACTATTCTTCATTAAAACAAGCCACCAAAACATGCCTGAAAAGATCATACCAACACAATATTCTTCATTAAGTTAAAACAAGCCTGAATAGAACATTCCATTAAAATATTCTGCATTAAAACATATCACTAAAACAAGCCTAAATAGGGAATGCCGTTAAAATATTCGTCAATGACACATTTCACAAAAAAACAAGCCCAAAAAATATATGACAATATCCTCAATAGGCATGTCCCCAAAACAAGTTTGAAATGACCATTTCACCCCAACGTATCTGAATAAAGCGTCGTTACTATTATGATAGTCTTTCTTCGTGCCATAAGAAAGAACTCCTTAGCGCAGAAAGCACTTGAAAATTGATTTTAGGATATATTTTCATAAGAAAACTTTCCTATAGCAATTATTTTTATATTCCCATAAAACTAGTAAAATTTCAGACTTTTTCAATACTTTCATTTCAGAGGCATGATTTTTCAAACCCCGGAAACAAGACTAGAATTTTTCCAAAATATCTCAAAATTTCCAAAGTTGCGTATGAAATTTTAAAATAGTCCTTATGTAAAAGATCGTAGTTTTAATTATAACTGTCGTCGACTATGGTATTCCACACGAAAATTATTAGTATTTCAAAACAACTCTTGTGAACCTTGTTGGAGTAGAAAGAGGTAGAACGGTTTCAAGACTTTTGAAAGAAAAAAAAATATTTTTACAAGAAAAAAATAGTTTGGAGTAATTACCGGAGAAAAGACTGAAACTTTCCAACAGGTGAGAAAGTAAACCAACTGTTACTGAATAAGTGGGAGTGTCAATTAAGGAGGGAGCGTTCTAAAAATACATACAACTCAAACTCCAGTTTATAATGTAGAAAGTACACAGCCAGTGATATTATTGCCCATGTTGTCTGTTTGCACAATGTTGCCCTAGTCGTGATGACGCACAACGTAGTAACATTAAGAAGCCAGTTCCAATAAAAGGATGATGTAGATATATATGTTTAAAATATTGGAGGGTTTAATTATATAATTGTTTCTAAGCCTTTTATAATGCTTGATATTATACACAGTAGTCTTGACTCGGTGTTCCGTGTCTTAATCTTAGAGTAGACTATAAATATTTATTGATTTAAAATTTTTCTACTCATAATTTGAATAAGCACATTTAGCAGGTTTTTTTTTTCATTACCGCTTTTGAATTTTTTTTTAAGAATGTTATTCTCTTTTCAGAAGAACATTTTCCTTTGCGTAGTAATACATTGCCAGCTTTATAGTACGGGACTATTTTGAGAATCATAATTATTCATCAGGCCAGCTTTATTTAAGCAAGGATAATAAATTCAAAGGAGGAAATACTGATTTGATTTTCATACAGGTTCGTTAACTCTAGATGAAACTGTTCCATTAGAACGTTGTCTTAGTAACCATCAGGTAGCTCAACTGTAAGCGCGAAGTCTTAAAATTCAGGGCTCAAACCGTGCAGTTAGCGCAGTACAGATAGTCAATTATAGTTTTATGCTTAACAAAAACAAACAGTAATCATAACATTGTTAGGTTATAAAGTAAAAATGTAAACTGAGCTTACAGCTCTAGGTGTAAATTCAGAAACTTATATTTCTGCAATATGTATGATAATCTCTACTGTAAAAAAATAGCAAATTTACAGAATATCATGAAACGCGGAAAATATGTAAATAATCATAATTTATGCGACGACATTAACTCTTTATTAATTATTGTTAATAAAAATTAAATTTTCTGTTTCAAAGACATTTTCTTTTAACATTTAGTATCTGTTTGGTTTTTCAGCTACACATAAAAGTGTAAGACATTTTGATTTGATATTTTAAAGGCTTATTATCAAATAACCAGACAGAAAGAAACTGTTACTCTTTTAATAATTTGTAAATGACAATAGAAAATATATTTATTTTAGTTGTTGTTGTTTTTGAAGTTAAA
>NW_013672056.1:9355-15090 GCF_000517525.1 Limulus polyphemus | reverse complement strand
AGCGTTGTAAGTCCGCAGACATACCGCTGTGATACTGGGGGGCATTTATTTTAGAGTAGCAATGTTACTTAACACAAAAAATGTCCAAAAAATTAACTATAGAATAATTACAAATCTTACCAAAAACACTAAAAACATTGTGTGTAACAAATATGTTAAACCAGCGAAGTCTTGTATGGAGCGAAATTCAAACTGTCTGCAGTTCCCCAGCCGAAGCTATCCTGAAGAATCTGATATTAGCTAAAATTCCTTGTTGGCGCGAAATATCTAATATGGTTGTGATATTATTATACACTCTTCTTTACTGACAATCGGAAGTAACGTATTAATTATATAATGTTAAAACATCGGAAGTAACGTATTAATTATATAATGTTAAAACATCGGAAGTAACGTATTAATTATATAATGTTAAAACAAATATACTTATTT
This sequence comes from Limulus polyphemus, assembly GCF_000517525.1. Classification (NCBI taxonomy): domain Eukaryota; kingdom Metazoa; phylum Arthropoda; class Merostomata; order Xiphosura; family Limulidae; genus Limulus; species Limulus polyphemus. Next base: position 14,658 of record NW_013672056.1, on the reverse strand, counting down.
TTAATTAACATTTGAAACTAATTGGTATGCTATTCTTCTAAATTTTATCGTTTAGTATTTGACTTTCAAATAAATATTTTAATGATAAAGTTGAACTGTCAGTTTTTGCAATTAGGTTTGTAAACATACTTATTAAATGGGTTTTTAAATAATAAGAGCAATGGATCTGTAACCAGTAATTAAATTATACCAAAAACGTTCTTGTTAGGTTGTAAGTGTTACGGAAAAGTCATCAGAGAGAATTTTGATTAACATTTATTGAGATATTAATTAACTAATATATCTCATACAGCCATGGTTTTCTTTGTAAGAAAAACACTATTATAATTGTAAAAAGTGCAAGATACTGCTGAGGTTAATACCAACCTGAGAAGATTACTTTTTGTTTTTGAAAGTAAACTTGAGCTCGTATTCAGAAGTATGCTTCTGAATTATTTAAGTGACGCGTCTGACGTTTCGAAAATACAGAACGAAACACCGTTACTCCACGACATCAGAAAACTAAGTCCCCAGCATCATACTACAAAGATTACAGGCAACTTTTTACCACCAAAAACTAGCCTCTCCCCCCCTATGACTCAACCAATCAAAATTTATCTTTTTTTGTAGGGGAGAAGGATATTCTTTACTAAAAAATAATCTAATAAAAAATATTCTACAATGTTCTTAAAGTGACTCCGGTATGGCGGAATTATGTTAAACTTCAAAACTGACTTCTTCCTAATCTTTAGTGCATTAAGATCAGCAAGCGTTTTCTTTCCATTGTCACAGATCAGATCATGAGATCCGTTGGAAAAGGAAAACGCAAGTAACAGCCATTTATATGAACTATCTCTTAACGCCATGCTAGATTTGAACTGAAATCTCTTCAGACGTTTTTTTTTCTTCGGTGAATAATTTCGAGATGTGAATTGTAGAATGTCCCTAAGTAGCAGGTATTTCAGTTAGCACTTTAAATAATGTTTTTACGTGTATTGTTCAACGTAATATAGGATATGTATAATAAACAGAGCACTAGTAAGACTGGATAAAAACTAACAAGTGCTTCGATTTCTGTCTTCATTAGAGTTCATCCACATACAAGGTCGTGGAGGTAACTACTTAAGGACTTTTGCACCTCTTCATGTTTGTGGTCTCTCTGCTTGTCACCCTTGACAACTTCTGTGTCCTGGATCCATCATGTATACTTCAGTGTTGGACCATGCTAACCCACGGACAAATTAACCTACGAAATCACAGTAAAGAAATCATTATATATAAAAGCATGGTGACTCGTGTAAACATCCACAATCTACGTTAAGATTCAACTGGATGAGTGAACTTGTAGGATATCGATAGCTCCTGAAGAAGATGTAAAAGCGAAATAACGAGATAGATTCAGGAGATATAGGTCGTTATATTGTTAATCATAAGACTGCTTCGGTTGCACTCCGAACCGATATTTAACTGTTGAATCAAAGGAATAACTCCCTTCCAGCCCAACCCAAGTACTATCCCCAATAACGTTTGAATTGTTATTTTCTAAACCTCAACCCCTCCCCTCCCCACACACACACACACATACGAGCGTTTCCCAATGGTTATCGTGCCGGACTATGGATCGTTTACGTATTCTCACTAAAAGAAAGAAAGAAGAAAAGAAAAACGCCGCTCTCCATACATTGGGGTCTGTGTGCGTTATAAGAGTGGCAGTAAATTCCCACTATTCGATTAGAGTTTGTGGTGGGTTTCGTTGGTTAACTGTCTTCTCTCTAGTCTCTCAGTTCAAAATTAGCGACAGTTGGCGCAAATAGCCCTTGAGTAGCTTTGCGTGAATATCCGTTAAAACAAACACACAGCCGTCAACAGGGGGTCTAGTCTTTTTTTCTAGAAATTAAGCACTGATATACTACGAGAACTAAAGTCGCATACGACCTGTAGAATATTCTAGTGATCAGTTTTGTGAAACTGTAATTGTAGCTGATTTGATTGTAACTTATGATGTAAACAGGTTAGAAGCACGCTAACCATTTTTTGCTTAGATTAGAATGACAATTATAATAATAACTTAAATACTGAAGAGAGAAGAAACAAGCAGTTGAATCATCGCGAAAGATCTTATTTCTTTTTTATTCTATTTAAATTCACTGCTTTGCCCTGGTGGATGAGCGGTATGTCTACGAACTTACAACGCAAACATCTGGGGTTCGATTTCGGTGGACAGAAGGCAGAAACAACGACAAAATTATTCACTGCTTTACATAAGCCGCCCACGATAGCTCAGCTGTAAGTCTGCAGGCTTAAGACGCTAAAATTCGGGTTTTAATACCCATGGTGTGCAGAGCACAGAGCCCATTGTGTAGCTTTATGCTTAACAAAAACCGTATTAAATCAAAATTATAAAAGCCTCTTGGTGGCTCAGCTGTAAGTCTGAGAGTTTATAACGCTAAAAATCGAGTTTCGATACCGGTAGGTAAAGTACAGATAGCCTATTTGTATTGTGTAGCTTTGTGCTTAAGAACAACACAAAAAGACAAGCTTTATAAATATATATATATATATTATATATATCTATCCTGTTTGTCCTTACACGATGTTTTATATCGCCGCTGCTCTAGTTTCCCTTCCCATAAAGGAGATGCTTAATAATAACAGTTAAAGTATCAGATCAAAGTGTGTGTGTGACTTAGAAATAGCACTCCAACCCTCCAGCAGTGCAGGGACCGGGACTGCTGGAACATTTTTAGGATCGTAATTACCAGACTCTGCACCAGGCGTCACTCCACTTATCGCGCCTGGTGTATTTCTTCATTAGGCTCCTGTGAAACATAGTACAACAAGCACTCAAAGCAGAGAAGCAGTGTAGGACTAGGACTTACTCTCCGTGATGTATGGGAGTTGGTAAACCTTTTCTTTGAGAATAACATCTTCAGGAGAAGGACTCAACAAGCCTAGAGCAAACCCCAGTCTTTTAGACTAAAACACGTGAGATAGCAGCGGAAGGAAGAAGGTAACTCGTTGTCAAAGAGTCCTTACTGAGAGGGTTAAACAAAAATGATAAACCTTTGAAGAGGAGAACACTACTAGATGAATAGGTAAACGGTTCGTAAGACTTGTAAGCACCCAAATCTGTGATAAAACATCAATTTAGTTTACTATATTTTTTAATATAGTGAAGACTGGATATTTAGTGTCAGTACAGTAAGTAGTCGTTGGTTATAACTGATATTGATATGATAAAATACGATTATCGAATAAGTTAGTATTTAAGTAAATCGACCTATATTTAGTTATAATATAAATTAAACGCAGTGAAGTAACAATTTTTACTGAACAAAAAAATCAGTAAAATATATATAAATATAAAATATATATAAATATCTATATAAATATAATAGTACTGTCTGTTGTATGTCCATGTAACTACTTCACAGGGTATGGATGGAGATTCATTAGGTCCATGGGGAGATGCACACAAATTTTCAGTTTTACATTTTGGGGTTTTATGCGCGTTTTTGCGTGTTTTTTTTTTACCCCTACTTCACCCCCTCTGAATGAATGTTCACCAAATGTGGCATGAAGGTTTGTTGGGTCCATGCGGAGATACGTGCAAATTTGCGGTTCCCAATTTGTGTTTTGCAGTTTTTATGGGAGTTTTTGCATTTTTTTTTACAATTATATATAAAGGAAGCAACTTTTCATGTTCTAAGATAACCTTACATAACTTCCATACTCCAGCTAGTATATAAATATGATGCTACGTCCTGCCAAAGGCACTTGTCTTTAGCAAAAGCTGATAACATTTTCTGTATAATGATTTTGGGAGAAGATACCATTTTTTGTCTGATGATTTTGGGAGTAGATAAATTTTTTTTGTCTAATGATTTTGGGAGTAGATAAAATTTTTTTGTCTAATGATTTTGGGAGTAGATAAAAATATTTGTCTAATGATTTTGGAAGTATATAACATTTTTTGTCTAATGAATTGGGGAGTAGATAATATTTTTGTCTGATGATTTTGGGAATAGATAAAAATATTTGTCTAATGATTTTGGAAGTATATAACATTTTTTGTCTAATGATTTTGGGAGTATATAACATTTTTTGTCTAATGAATTTGGGAGTAGATAACATTTTTTGTCTAATGAATTTGGGAGTAGATAAAATTTTTGTCTGATGATTAATAGATAACACTTTTTGTCTAATGATTTTGGGAGTATGTGAAGGAAATAATTCTTCACTAAAAATTACGATCTAAAATATCACCAAAAACACAGTTTTCAAAACAGATTAATAATGAAACTTTTTTTTCCTATTTTCTTATTTCTTTAAATGCTGATTTAACTTTGAATATTTGCTATATGTTTCTTGAAATAATCTCGTGGTTTTGGTTTTATAAGTTTCTTTATTGTTTTATCATTGTTATTAGTTTGTTCTAAACAGAAGTCCAATTTAAGGTAACTGTTTTATTTCTTTAGCATGGTTAACATTTTTCTGAGAAAATGAAGATTGTTGGTTTAGTTTATATCCGTTGTTTGACGAGATTTCTTGGATAAATTTAACTTACTAAAACCTGCCTAAGGTTTAATTGAAAATAAAATATCCAAATATAACCAAATATTGTAATATTATATCTATAATCAACTTTGGGATAACATTACTTACAATAAGTTTACCACTTAATGAATCTTTTGAGGCCAGTCTATGAAATATTGGTTTAGAATTGGTCAAGTGCTTGATGACATCTCTTTAAAACTGTCTCAACTTTAACCAAGCTGATGAACAATACTAATTGAACTATATACCTTGCTTTCACAATGCCCCCAAGTGGCATAACGGTATGTCTGCGGATTTACAACACTAGAAACCTAGTTTCGATACCCGTGGTAGGAAGAACACAGGTAGCCCATTGTGTAGCTTTGTGCTTAAACTACAAACAAATTGAACGATCGTTTCCCCGTCACAACATTAAATTTATTGCAAACATTTGTTCATTTTTTACCTGTTAATTATATATATGATGAAATTATGCTAAATACTAATCTAAGACTGACAAATTTCCGATATAATAGCATTTGAAACATTAGAGTCACCTGACGCCACTGAAGTTATATTCAGGATTTAATAAGTTAACAGACATCTATATACTACTAAAACTCTGAGATTGTTTGTTCGTTGGCTTGTCTGTAATTAAATACAGCAAAAACTGTGCACAATACCGCCATATTGGTAATGAAATGAGAATAGAAATGGGAATAGAAACAGAATAGACCAAGTTTTGTTAAAATCGGGCCACGGTTTGCCGAGTTAGCGCCGTTTTTCAG
>NW_013672056.1:2602-8407 GCF_000517525.1 Limulus polyphemus | reverse complement strand
CCATCTTCGAAGAGCGAATCTACTCCAAAGTTTTGAAGCAAGAGTGGGCGTAAAATCCCACTAATCTGAAATTGACGAGATGATTTTCACGATGCCCCAAAGGATCAACGAACTCCACGAAGCGAAAGGAAGATCTACTAGATATTAATTAAATTATAAATATATCAATTCATGTGTATATGACTGAAAAATTTCATTTTTTCTAAAAAGGTGGTGTCTATTTACTTGTGACCACGCTGTGTATATATACTACTAAAACTTTGAGATTGTTTGTTTGTTTGCTTATTTTTTAAGTCAAAAAATCATTCACACTACCGTTCTCGCTCTTTACGAAACTTTATTGAGCCACGGGTTACCAAGTTAGCGCCGTTTTTCGGGTCACTTTTATGAAAATTTCTAGCATGAGTAATTTTACATCACACTACCGTTCGCGCTCTTTACGAAACTTTTTCGTTCAAATCTATTTCCCTGTCAAAGTTCCCATCTTCATTAAAAGGCGTAAGATGACAAAAACAAGATCTTGAAGAATTTCTCAATAATGTGCTATGGTTATGGTAGGTAATTCGAAGAAAAAAATAAAGCGTTAATGAACTAATTCATCACAATACCTGAAAACTCTGACTTCACTTTTTTAAAAAATGAAATGGTCTTTACTTTTACTCCCGATCAACAATCAAATATCTTTTCTTGAATTAAGAATAACATGAATGGATTGAAATATTTAATTAAATTATCTCAAAATAAAACTTCATTTCGGTGCAAGATTGAAATCAGCTTGAATTCTTCATAACCTTTGAATAGTGGGTGATCCAAAGGGCCACGGGTTGTCTAGTAATTTATTAAAACTCCGACCCGTCTCTGATCACCAATGTAGCGCTCGTTTATTGACAAAGAGTTGGGACTCCTTCGCGCACCTTATATTTCGAGACATCAATGAAGCCGAAAAAAAGTTAGCGTAAATATTTCTCTTACTTGAGACACTGCCGCGCGAGTAGTAGTCGTCACGTGATAAGCTATGCTGATGTAACCCTAACAACTTAAAGGAAGTCTAGGAAGTTTTGGACGACGTTTTTAGCTGCCAGTGAGCCTAACGAAGATCTACGTCCAAAACTTCCTAGACAAATGCAATCCATTAACATCACCTATCAAGTGTATTCTCCTTATTGTAAGTTTTCTCTCAAGCATGAACTTTATTAACTTTGAAATAAACCAAGTTTTGTGGCATCTAGAGGCTCGCTGATTTTTTATATAAGGTATAACACAACTCTGAAATTAACTTAACTACTTATTTGATGACTGAACGAGTGCAATAACTATTATATATGGGCAGCTGGTGAAGCCTCTTTTTTCGGAAAGAGAAGCTTTTGTTCATGAAGACTTAATATATAATATACTTGCAAGGTTTACATATGTTTGATATTTTTTGCGTCCACGCGTGCAGGATTCGAACCCGGGATTAACAACTCATTATTCTCCTCTCACAATCAAAACTAGTCTTCGGGTCTCATCTCTGGGTCGTAAACGACCACTAATAGTTGAGTAGCAGTTTTTCTCTGGTAAAATAATATATGCATAAATATCTCCTCTGCTCGGTGTCGAACCCCGGACGCTAAGTAAGTGCTCTAGCAATTGACCTAAATAGTTTAAACTATTACTAGAAACTGTTTGTAAGACACTTTTTAACAATTCCAACTACCATATTACTCCCCTCTCACAAACAAAGACCGTCATGGTAGGTTATCTTACAATCATGAGATGACCATAGATCCGGCTCCAACTTTTCAACAGCAATGAGACATGAAATGGGGCCAGATCAAAAGTAAAACTAAAAATTAGATTAATGAACAGTATTAACTTTGGGAGGGCCAACTGCATTTTAGGGGATCCGAATTAGAGATTTGCCGGATAGAGGCGTGCGCTCTACCAACTGGGATCGAGGATTAACCCACTAACAATTAGTATTAAATCACTTTTTAACCAGTCCATCTACTCATGTGTATGTTGTTCAGGTTGTTCTCGTTTCAACGTAAGTGCTCTACCACTGGTATCGAGGATTAGCCCACTAACAATTAGTATTAAATCACTTTTTAACCAGTCCATCTACTCATGTGTATGTTGTTCAGGTTGTTCTCGTTTCACCGTAAGTGCTCTACCAACTGGTATCGAGGATTAACCCACTAACAATTAGTATTAAATCACTTTTTAACCAGTCCATCTACTCATGTGTATGTTGTTTAGGTTGTTCTCGTTTCAACGTAAGTAACATTTTCATACTGGTTTTTGAAGAATACTGTTGCTTTATTATTCTAAACTCATAGCGAGCAAACTGTTTAACATAATATAACTATTTCTTTAATCACCAAAACTGTGGATATTGGTATATTACGAACGTCAGGCCCAGTCCCTGATTTGAATTTCAACTTTCACTGCTTGGGTAAGGCCAATTTCGGAGAATTTAACCCCTCACCAGTAATCCTTAATTCAAACTAGCAGGAGATAAGTAGAGGAATTACAATGCTTAATATTTAATTATACCCAAAATAAACATATATGTTTCGCTTACCCTTGATTTTAAAACTGGAGGAAATATATATATTTGTAACTTAGTCACCTCTTGGATGCTTATGAAAAATTTGTTAGAGAAGATGAATTAGAAGAATTAAAGTTCGTTTGTTCTACAATATTATGTTATTATATTTAGTGGAAATAGTTTTAAAGCTCGTTTGTTCTACAAGATTATGTTATTATATTTAGTGGAAATAGTTTTAAAGTTCGTTTGTTCTATAAGATTGTGTCATTATATTTAGTGGAAATAGTTTTAAAGCTCGTTTGTTCTACAAGATTATGTTATTATATTTAGTGGAAATAGTTTAAAGCTCGTTTGTTTTACAAGATTATGTCATTATATTTAGTGGAAATAGTTTTAAAGTTCGTTTGTTCTATAAGATTATGTTATTATATTTAGTGGAAATAGTTTTAAAGTTCGTTTGTTCTATCAAATGCAAGACGTTTCTCTTACGCTGAGCTTCCTCAATAAATTGCTGTAAAGATAACAGTCACTAGAATAATAAAGTAGTCTTTAGCAATCTGTCACATATATATCTTGGCTTTGTCCTAGAACCGCGAAATGTTAGCACAAAACCGAAACAACTACACCCAAAACACAGAGCTTCGGGGACTTTTGACCGAGTCTGGGAGTCCACTGTCTATCCCAGTGTGTTCACAAAACCTCACCGACTGCTACAACGTTGAGCCGAAGCCTTTTGCACGGTGAGTACATTGCGTTTCTATTTGTCAATATTTTTCGCTTGTTAGAGAAGATAAGAATCCAAACAAGATTTCATCCTACAGCTAGATTTAACTTGTTTAATAATACAACAAATTCCACAGGTGTTTCTGTACAGTCAGGTCAGATACAAATAGAAGTCTGAATTTGTCCTATAATTAGATTTAGTTTAAACTATAGAAACAAAATCAGATTTGTTCTTCCAAACCCAAGACTGTTTTCATGCCTGAATTTGCAGTAACTGTGGATACAGAATATTCCGTTACTTATGTCTCGGATAGATATGATATATTAATCTTGAACAAAGTGATATCCAGATGCAGCTGTGAATAAACTGGAGAATGTGTTCGCATTACAAAAAATTTCACTAAGTCCTGTATGGTTATTTCTCTTCCTCAGTGGTAAATTCTCAACAGTCCGGCTTTGTAGCTGCAAGACCAGTGGACAGGCCCATGCCGCAAAGTACATCAAAAAGAGACGCCGCTCAGCGAGCGTGCGGCACGAGATAATGCACGAAATATTGATCTTATTAACGTGTAAACCATGCCGACGAATCATTCACTTGAGCGAAGTATTCGAAAGTCCATCAGAAATGGTCTTAGTTCTCGAACTGTAAGTGAGCGTAGAATTATGTAAGTATATTGTTATGACGTAAGCACCAGTGTTTCCAAACTTCATCTGTTGTGTAAAGAATTATTTGAATGTTACAGATAAATCGCTATAAAATAAAACCAACGAGTAGCGTCAAGTCAACTTAATAAACAATTATAATTTGTCAATTCTCATTATTAAGCCTTTTGTTCTTCCCTGTCCCTTGTGGGACAGCGATAAGTTTATTGACTTAAACGTCGGGGTTCGATTCCCTGCGGTAGGCACAGCAGGTAGCCCAATGTCGCTTTGCTTTGTTGTTGTTAAGCCCGATTGCTAGCGTCGTAAGCCTGGAGACTTACTGCAGACGTAATAATAATAATATAAAGTTAAGGAACAGTTGTATTCCAAACAAAGAGACAGTGGGATTCTCATGTTGAAAAGTGCGGAGCTTAGAACAAAATGGTCAACAAGTACTGTTTTGTTTTTCCTGAGACTTAAATTTATAGATATGTTCAACTCACAAATTTCTCGCCAATATAAAATGTTTCACCTCGTTGGCAAGAAGTTCCTGGAAGCTGATAGTTTACTTTTTACTTCGTTACAAAGCTGCGTAATCCATGCTCTATTTAGCTAGATTCAATTAAACGATCCGTACTTTGACCTGTTCTATTTATATGGTAACTTTTATAAAAAACTCATACATTTTTTTATTGTAACTTCTAGAGCTGAAGGAGGAGAACTCCAGCGACTTCTGGATGACGATGTAGTGTTTCTGGAATCCCAAGTACTTTACATTATTAGTCAAGTTTTGGATGCGCTTTCATTTCTTCACAAGTTAGGCATTGTCCACCTAGACATCAAGGTAACGTTTAAACCTGCTGTTTATACTTCTGTGAGCTCAGGCCACATTTTCTTGTGAAAACTATTATTTATTGGTATTGTTTTCTAAAATTTTATTGTTCTTCTGATTTTCCCCGACTTTGAATACTTTTAAACTTTTGAAACTTAAAATATATTGTTGTTGTTAGCATAGATTTTGTTTACTGGAGAATTCTAATGTATTCGATTTTCTTAAAATCTATAATATTGGTATAATTTAAACTTTGTGCTTTTCTCTTCTATTTTTTATTTTTTTCAGTTACTCTGTATAAAGATTAAGAATTGGCTTTTTTAAGCTGTTGTATTTCTTTTCAAACGTTTAGACACAATTCATTATTTTGTCTCTTGAGGGTTCTCCAACCCCCTGTGGCTCAGCGGTAAGTCTCACAATTTACAACGCTAAAGCCCCCTAGTGGCACAGCGGAATGTCTGTGGACTCACAACGCTAGAATCAATATCCGTGGTGGGCAGAGCACAGATAGCCCATTGTGTAGCTTTATGTTTAATTACAAACAATACAACGCTAACATTCGGGCTTCGATAAATGCGTTGAGCACAGTACAGATAGCCTGTTGTGTGGCTTTGTTACCACAGCGAACTGTATAAGGATTTCAGTGGATATAAGCTCTCAGGTTAAGTCTATTGTCGATTTACAGTACAGTTCATATATGAACACCCACGTATAACCTAATGTTTTTGTTTTTTTAAACAAACATACAGTTGTATTTCTTGTTGTGTGCTTCTCGTTTTATTGGAGATTTTAATAACTTGGTTCAATAAAATTGTTACAAGTTAACAGCAGTTGCGACACTCTTGTTATCTGCTAATCACAAACCTTTCTTTTCTATATCGAGATCAGCTCTCCAGTTATAAGAGTGACTCGCAATTGTAACTTAGATAATTCATCTATTAAGTGGCCCGGCATGGCCAGATGGCTAGGGTGCTCGACTCGCAATCTGTGGGTCGCGGGTTCGAATCCCCGTCACACCAAACATGATCGCCCTTTCAGCCGTGGGGACGTTATAATGTGACGGTCAATCCCACTATTC
>NW_013672056.1:0-2309 GCF_000517525.1 Limulus polyphemus | reverse complement strand
AGATAGCCCTCGTGTAGCTTTGCGCGAACTCCATAACAAACAATCTATTAAGTACGATAAATTAATCAATTCATGCATTAAGTACGACAAAATTATCTCACTGTGTTATAAACAAATATAATGTCAGACGCTTTAGCAACGCTTTTAGAATTTAATTATGTTCCTCGATTCATTTTATCTTTAGCCCCAGAACATTCTATTAACTGGTTCTTTCCCACAATGTGACATCAAACTATGCGACTTTGGCATATCCCGATTAGTGTCGGCAGACATCGAAATCCGAGATATCGTAGGAACACCAGATTATGCAGGTAAGTACCTGCGTTATATTTTATGAAACGCTACAGTTTTACTTCTGAACTTCTTCAACGTAAGTGATGCCAAAATATAATGCCAACGTTCTGAATCGATGTTCCTTAATGACGTTCAAAATCAAAATTGTTACTCAATGGTTGTATTCGAAGGTGGTCTTCTTTAGTTATATTCATAATCGCTATTCCACAATGACGTTCAAAATCAAAACTGTTACTCAATGTTTGTATTCGAAGGTGTTCTTCTTTAGTTATATTCATGATCGCTATTCCACAATGACGTTCAAAATCAAAACTGTTACTCAATGTTTGTATTCATAGGTGTTCTTCTTAAGTGATATTCGAGGTCGATATTACACGATGACGTTCAAAATCAAAATTGTTACTCAATGTTTGTATTCGAAGGTGTTCTTCTTTAGTTATATTCATAATCGCTATTCCACAATGACGTTCAAAATCAAAACTGTTACTCAATGTTTGTATTCGAAGGTGTTCTTCTTAAGTGATATTCGTGGTCAATATTCAACAATGACATTCAAAAAAATAAAACTGGTTATTACAAGTTGAAATTCGTTATCGCTACTTCATCATGTTTGAAACCTTTTGTCCATCGTGATATCAAAGCCATAACTCTCGGAGCGAGAGTTTTAGTGTGCTGTCTGGAATAGCCTTGTGGTTAGGATGCTTGACTCACAATCTGTAGGTTGCGAGCTCGAATCCCGTCAACGAACACGCTCACCTTTTCGGTCGTGGGGGTGCAAAAATGTGACGGATAATCCCACTTTTCGTTGGTAAAAGAGTAACTCAAGAGTTGGCTGTAATCTATCGCTTCTAAATTAAGGACGGTTAACGCAGATAGCCCTCGAGTAGCTTGGCATGAAATTCCAGAAACAAACAATCAAACTGATACTACATTTTGGCGACGTTTCAAATCGTCACCCTGTGGTGACTGTTTAAAATAAGGCTTGATAAATTTGTTTTATTTTACCTATATAGAGTTAGTCAATGGGGGCTTATCTTCCCTGAAACTGAACAAGATAAGTATTTTATCATTCTTTCTTTCACAATAAACTTACATCTCGGGATTTTCTTAAACGTCGATGATCTATTTGCTTGTTATAATGCTACGTGTTCTCTAGAAACAACTTACAAATAGTATTAACTTCGTTCAGGGACCAGGAGTGAACTAGTGATTAAATTGTACAGGTTTGTGAATCCGAGGGTTCACGGCTTGTGCCCCTTTGCCGCAAAACCTCGCCCAGCACTTTGGGACCGTGGGTGCGTAATATTAGTGACGGTCAGAACCCACATATCGTTTAGAGTAGCCCAAGAGCTTGCGGTAGGTGCTGCTGACTTCCTGCCTTCACATCATGTGTATCAGTTCAAAGTTTGGGAAGGCTAGCACAGACAGCGCTTGTGTACTTTGCGCGTATATCAGAAACGATCTCCATCCTGAAATACTTAAATGTATAAAAAAATCGTTTTCAGTGGTCGACTACTTTGAGTTTTGCGTCCTAGTTGGAAACAGCATACAAAGTCTTATGTTACATTACATCCCAGTCAGTGGTGTAGTCCTGCGAGGTCGCGAAGGATCACCGACCCTTCACTTCATGTGCAGGGGAAGCGCGCTCCACTCCCATACTTCATATGCAAATTACTTCCCGTATCCCTTTCTTACTCACTCGAATATGGATCTATGAGACTAATCATATCACTAATATGGAACGTTTTACATAAGACGAAGTTTTATCATTAGTTGAAAGCTATCTGACCTTGCATATACTGCTGCTTCAAAACAACGTACCTCAGTTAATAATTATCTGAATTTTTAATAATTAGTAAACACGGTAGCTATATTAAATAATCAGTTTGATAATTAACTGTTCTGTGAGCAGGGAGGGTGTAAAGGAGATTGTGGCGACCCCTCACTTCGAAATTTGCACTACATCACTAATCACAATAAGACTGACAACGATACATAAAAAACATTTTAACAGC
>NW_013672055.1:50838-52441 GCF_000517525.1 Limulus polyphemus | reverse complement strand
TTTTTTTTGTTGGGGGGGGGGGATTATGTTTTGTCGACGGGCACAAGACACCCTCACTCTGCCACTGCAGGAGTAATCGGAACACTATCTATATAAGCCTTTATTTTAATGTAAATAGGCTCAGTAGTTGAAAGCAGTTAAAAGAATGATCACACTTACGTTTTTTGTGTCTCACCTGACCTGATGAGCTCTGCAATGAATATAACAGATATAATGTGGTTGGAATACTATTATTATACATTCTTTCCTAATTCTTGAAAATCTTCAAGGGACTAGATAAAAAACATAGAAAATGTAATAGGCCTAATACTAATGTCTTATGACAAGTATAACTTTAAACATTCTTCTCCGGCTTGTAAAAGGCGTACAAGCCGTAACAATTGTTTAAATAAAATTGTTGATAATTACATGTCGCTTGCTCACTCAATAACATTCGTTGTTCATGAAGCATGATGATATATATATAAACCATTACCATGCCTGTGGTATCCTAACCGGCCTGATTACTCTTGGTATTGGGGGAAAGGCCTCGTTGGCACTGTATAAGACAGATGTAGAATGGTTGACATAATTCAATATAGACTTCTTATGTTTTACTCGTGGGTTCTAACAGGACTATAACATATAATGTGGAGACTGGGTGTTATCGGTAATGTTTTCATTTGTGGCAGGATGTAATGAAGAGATTAGTTAGTCGTTATATTCATCAAACCAAAAAACAACTTCGTCAAGATGGCGTGAACGAAGATGATTTGCTGGAGATTAAACAGGACATCTCAAGCTTACGGTAAGTGTCGTCAAGTTTAGCTAGAAACTTAGTCAGTTTTAATCATTGGACAATAGTATAATATGTATGGAATCCAGCGCCTGAAATATTAAAATAATTCAAGGAGGTTAAACAATCTACTTGATATTCATAGCTAATAAAATATTCTGTTACAATCAGAAAATCCCGGATTGCTGTCTCATACAAAAATTACATCTATTTAAAAGAAGCATTAAAACACTCCTATTTAGACAGCTGATTTACTAAGATTGGACCTGTAGTAAGTTGAGGAAGCCGGTAGATAAACTTAGCAGTAGGCCAAGATCCTATGTTTGATCCCAACTACTTCTTCTGTTACAGTCCGACTGAGTATCAATTCAGCACTATATAAACACCGAATTGATCACTTCTATGTAGTCTAAGCAAGTTGCTAGCGCCACCTGGATGATGTTTATCCAATATATTATATAGAAAATGGGCGAACCTCAGTCCTCACGTTTATTATACTGCACTATTGTGTGAAATGACACAAGAAATCAAACAAGTAAAAAAGCATATTAATTAAAGTAATCCAAACAACAACAAAATCAGACATGATTGTATACGTTCCAATAACGTAACACCAAAATCAGGATATTCTGAAACATCAGATCATAATATACGTTCCAATAACGTTACACCAAAATCAGGATATTCTAAAACATCAGATCATTATATACGTTCCAATAACGTTACACCAAAATCAGGATATTATAAAACATCAGATCATTATATACGTTCCAATAACGTTACACCAAAATCAGGATATTATAAAACATCAGATCATTATATACGTTC
>NW_013672055.1:48324-50716 GCF_000517525.1 Limulus polyphemus | reverse complement strand
GATCAGCCCGAGTTATTTAGGTGTGAAGACATTTGTGATGTTACCGTTTTTAAAGTAAAAGGAATAATGACAGTGTGTGTGATCAGCCCGAGTTATTTAGGTGTGAAGACATTTGTGATGTTACCGTTTTTAAAGTAAAAGGAATAATGACAGTGTGTGTGATCAGCCCGAGTTATTTAGGTGTGAAGACGTTTGTAACGTTACCGTTTTTAAAGTAAAAGGAATAATGACAGTGTGTGTGATCAGCCCGAGTTATTTAGGTGTGAAGACATTTGTGATGTTACCGTTTTTAAAGTAAAAGGAATAATGGCAGTGTGTGATCAGCCTGAGTTATTTAGGTGTGAAGACATTTGTGATTGTTACCGTTTTTAAAGTAAAAGGAATAATGACACAAAGTCTTCACACCTAAATAACTCGGGCTGATCACACACTATGTTGAGCTAAAAAGCTCTATTTTGTTTAGAGATTGTATAATATCTAGCTGACAAATGTTGTATCTTTCTTATTCATATACCAATAAATATTATGTGTTGTCTAGATTGTTTTAGCTGGTGCATGCACCAAACAAATAGATTAATTACAGACTACTTTTTACTGTACTAGAACACCAAATCAGGATATTATAAAACATTAAAAGGTTGTATATATAGAAACTATTCAAGTAACAACAAACATTAGAACATTTAGTCTATCAGCTAGAAATGTACGACAGCTAGCGCACATATCCCTTGTGTTGTGTTTCTTGAATACCCGCAAAACAAAAATCGAAAATACGTGAGGGTTGGAAGCTGAATATGTCGGGAGGGAGTAAAGATGGAAGTAAACCATGCATGTCAAAAGTGTGCCTATTATATTTTAAGGAAGTTTGGGCGAGGCCTTCTTTCACATAATGAAGGTCTTGGTTCTGAGCATGCTCTGTTGGGAAATGTTTAGTTAGATTTTGGTTTATTATGATACGAAGGGGGAAAAGGCAAACTACTGCTGTAGTTTTATGATCAACTCGCACGGCCTTCTGTAGTTTCATAACAAACTTACATGGTCTTCTGTAGTTTCCTGACCAACTTGCATGACCAGCTGTAGTTTCATCACAAACTCACATGACCTGCTGTAGTTTACCATAATCTCTATACTTTACCTTTCTTGACCTTGTATCTTCAAATCTGCGATTATCAAATTCATATTAAAATATTAGTTTTGGTCCAAAAATTCATTTCAAGCTCGAAAAGCAAACCTATCGGAAATTATGAATTTTAAAGTGGATTCCGCCCCCTCCTACTCCAACATATATTTGTTCAATTATAACGAAGTAAGTTATTTAATGAGGAATGAATTTTAAAAATGATTACTTTGTAACAAATAGAGAAAGAAACTAAATAATATAGTAATAATGTTGTATGATTTTTCAGGTATGAACTGCGAGAAGACAGGAAGCGAGAAGCTGCTAGAAACACCGATTTGATTGAAAGCATAAGAGAGACATCATCCACTCGCTGAGAGGCACCCTCGTCTGGAACAATGGTTCAGCGATGCTTCACACCAGTCCAGTGTATGGACAAGACTCGCAATCTGGTCTGTTGTCGCACCATGAACTGGAGAGTCTGAAACGAGAAATTGTTGTTAGTCTGAGAGAGGAGGTTAGAAACATGTTGCGGGGGGTAGCTCCCCCTCCCGTTCCTACTATTACATCGGATCTTTATCAAACACACCTCTACACGCAACTCTGAATGACTGTTCATTAGGGTTAGAAATTAAATCCACAGTTCGTCTGTATACTGATCTTAAATCAATGGCTCGAAAAGACGATCTCATTCAACCAACACCACCATGTGGTTTAAGACTATGCATTATAGACAGAAAATGTCATCCTACAGTGAGAAGTTATATTATCCCAAGAGAAACAATATTAGGATTCTCCCAGAAAACTGTTTCTATTGGCGGTGACCATAATTTAATTTCGTGTGTTTTTAGCAGAGATGACAAAGTTGACCAAGCAGTGTGAGCTGGTGTTCTTCGTTAGCAACGCCTTGCTGAGTAGTGTAGATTGTATTTTTGTTTAACGTTATTGGAACGTATATAATGATCTGATGTTTCAGAACATCCTGATTTTGGTGTTACGTTACTGGAACGTATATAATGATCTGATGTTTCAGAACATCCTGATTTTGGTGTTACGTTACTGGAACGTATATAATGATCTGATGTTTCAGAATATCCTGATTTTGGTGTTACGTTATTGGAACGTACAAACCTTCTGATGTTTCATAATATCCTGATTTTGGTGTTACGTTACTGGAACGTATATAATGATCTGATGTTTTATAATATCCTGATTTTGGTGTTACGTTACTGGAACGTATATAATGATCTGATGTTTCAGAATATCCTGATTTTG
>NW_013672055.1:38596-47750 GCF_000517525.1 Limulus polyphemus | reverse complement strand
TCTAAGTTAAAGGTTTACCACCACCACCAGGAGAATGTACAGTATGATACAAGTGTGTGTGACAGCCACCACGTCCCATTTATAACTAACCCCTCCCCTTCAAAACTTCTTCTAAGTTAAAGGTTTACCACCACCACCAGGAGAATGTACAGTACAATACAAGTGTGGACAGCCACCACGTCCCATTTATAACTAACCCCTCCCCTTCAAAACTTCTTCTAAGTTAAAGGTTTACCACCACCACCAGGAGAATGTACAGTATGATACAAGTGTGGACAGCCACCACGTCCCATTTATATCTAACTCCTCTCCTTCAAAACTTCTTCTAAGTTAAAGGTTTACCACCACCACCAGGAGAATGTACAGTATGATACAAGTGTGTGACAGCCACCACGTCTCATTTATAACTAACTCCTCTCCTTCAAAACTTCTTCTAAGTTAAAGGTTTACCACCACCACCAGGAGAATGTACAGTATGATACAAGTGTGTGTGACAGCCACCACGTTATAATTTAATCCACAAGCCCTCTCTTTTACAAAAATTATTTCATTACCTCCATTTCTACAAGTATTACAGCTTCAACCACCTTCTTTTTTCGTAGGTGGCTTTGAAGTTGTAATAGCAAGAACTTTTCTTGTACTGCAAGCCATGATGAAGCCATAATGGCGATAAGTTCACTTAACTATAACAGTTTTTTATTTTTATCTAAAGATTAAAGATCCTTTTTTTCGCCTAATTTTATTACCAAAAAATTCAATGTGTAGTTTTGCTCTGGTTCGAGAATATTGAAAATGTTCCAAGGACAAGCATGGTAAACCATATACATACCGAACCACACGTGGCTGTTAAAATAATAGTAATATATCACGCGAAGTTTTCAGACGGTCAGTGTATTGAGTATATACATGAAACATTGGCAAGTTTTACATTTGGTTATCTGGTATAATCTTGGTTCAGTCCGTGTACGTTTTATTTTATAGCACTCAATTTATAAAACTATATTTATGAGATCAACCTGAAGAGTATAACTTTTTTTATATGTATAATACATTAACATTATTATTATCACACATTAAACTTGAATAACAAATGTTATTTATTTTTTTAAAGTTTTATTGTACAACTTCACAATAACACGGTTAAACAAAGAAGGGCGCATTATTTGATACGTTCAGTGCGACACCTTGAAACTGACTACTAAACAATAAAATATGCACAATATGATAGCAACTGAATGAAGGTACAATAACTTCACAACATAAAATTGTTGCCTTCGTCTTGGATTCCAAATGACAAAAGTTGTATCCACATCACTCCACTACTTCCCTAGAAGTGTGCCCTCTATTGACCCGTTTTCTCCTCATCACTCTACCACTTCCCTGGAAGTGTGCCCTCTATTGACCTGCTTTCTCCACATAACTCTACCACTTCCCTAGAAGTGTGCCCTCTATTGACCTGCTTTCTCCTCATCACTCTACCACTTCCCTAGAAGTGTGCCTTCTGTTGACCTGTTTTCTCCCATCACTCTACCACTTCCCTAGAAGTGTGCCCTCTATTGACCTGCTTTCTCCTCATCACTCTACCACTTCCCTAGAAGTGTGCCCTCTATTGACCTGCTTTCTCCTCATCACTCTACCACTTCCCTAGAAGTGTGCCCTCTATTGACCTGTTTTCTCCACATCACTCTACCACTTCCCTAGAAGTGTGCCCTCTATTGACCTGCTTTCTCCACATCACTCTACCACTTCCCTAGAAGTGTGCCCTCTATTGACCAGTTTTCTCCACATCACTCTACCACTTCCATAGAAGTGTGCCCTCTATTGACCAGTTTTCTCCACATCACTCTACCACTTCCCTGGAAGTGTGCCCTCTATTGACCAGTTTTCTCCACATCACTCTACCACTTCCATAGAAGTGTGCCCTCTATTGACCAGTTTTCTCCACATAACTCTACCACTTCCATAGAAGTGTGCCCTCTATTGACCAGTTTTCTCCACATCACTCTACCACTTCCATAGAAGTGTGCCCTCTATTGACCAGCTTTCCTATAATGCAAAAAACACTTCCTCTCATTTTTGTTTTTAATTATTATTAAAATTGTTGGAAAATATTCGTTAAACATGATATTGTGGAAATATTTTGTTAAACATGATATTATGGAAATATTTTGACCAAAGTTAAACTCATAATCTAGGCCTAACTAACACTACTAGTACTGCGGTGGAGAATGAGGCTTCTGCTGGTGTTATATTATAGTATTTAACTAGTTGTTAGACTATATAGCTTTTATACAGTGTCTATTATAATTTTAAATGTGTGTTATTTTGTGATATTCAGAATACACAACGTCAATAAGTTTTAAGCACATTATTATTAATAATAGTATATGAAAAATTAATAATTCTGCCAAGATTTTAGTACAGTACATTTTGACGAACCAAATCTTAATTCCGTTGGCTTTCTAACCTATAACATTAGTTACTTTTTAACCCATCACATGTAGCAAACAATCAAGGTAAAATTATGATTCTATGCCCGAAAGCCCAAAATATAATGTAAGTCGCTAAACTGCAATTTTACCAAAATTTGTGATATGTTTTCATGACCATTTAAACCAGTCAACTGCACAATATCCTTGACTTTATTTTTAAAAAACTTTAATGTACAAATGTACTTTATGGTTGGCACATAAATAAAATAACTATTGAAACAATACAAGAGTATAAACCACCTCAAGTTGTACACACAACTAAATAAAAGAGTTGCATACGTCAGCAAGATGCTAAACTGCCTAGTGAATCTGACAATTTATCTACATACACACAATGATGGAAAATCTGAGCGATTCTTCTACAGATCGACTTCATGTGCGATCACGAGGCACGAGCACTTAATACCAGAGTGAAAATGATAATAACGACTGCTGGATAGTAGCGACGATAATTGTTATTATTGTTGAGTGTCCACGCTCGCTTCTGGACCGTGAAGGCGTGTCACGTGCTCCATTTTTTGACCAGGAGAAATAAAGCCCCGCCCACAGGTGTCGCACTTGTGAGGGAATTGTTTGGTGTGTTTGTAAATAACGTGCGATTTGAGGGTACTGGCCTGCGTAAAAGACTTTAAGCACAGCGAGCACGCGTAAGGTCGCTCCTTTGTATGTACACGAGTGTGACAGACGAGGGTATTAGGGAGCGAAAAGCTTCTACCGCAGTCTGAGCACTGGTAGGGCCGATGTTTGGTATGACTTTTCATGTGAGATTCCAGATTTTTCATGGCCACGAAAATCTTACCACAGACAGGACACGGTAAACTTCTCCCTTCCAAAAGCTTGTTGCTTCGATTTATCTTCCCGCGCTCTGATGACACATTTGATTTGTTGTCATCCCTATTCGCGTGAAGAGAGGAGACAGCCAATGGTAGAGCTCGTCGCTCGTATCCTTCATCGTGCACACGACCAGAAAATTGGCCCGGTTCCTTTGGAGCAGGACGATCAACCAAAACTTTGTGTCCAGCACTGTAATCCACAGTATTCATATGTTCTGTGGCTTATACTTTAAACCTCTGTTAACACAAATATCCTACCTACTGATCACACACCAGACATATATTGTACCTACGATAGTTGATACAGCCGCGTTCCCGCAAAGACTGATGGGAGCAATCACGCCGTCTCGTGCTGACTAATACTAGATACTCCATCCGTAAATAAATTTTGAAAAACAAAGAAAGAACGCTTGTAAAGTAACACCAAGTCTCAAAATTATCTAAATATTACAATTATATTAATGCTTTACTTCCCACTAGAATGACAAAATTTTTGTACATTACATATAAAAATTAGATATTAGTTTTAGACATAACATCTAAAATAAATCACGTAAAAACAATATCTAATGTTTACTGTATACAGAGGTAAAAACGCACACTTTATTTCAAACTCTAGTTCTACCCTCACTTTTGAAAATATCCTTATATATATGTACGTATAAACATTTGAAATAAATTACTTGCCTATTTTGTCTTGCTTTATTGCTATTACATTACAGTAAACTGATTTCCGGAGAAATCTTTATCAAACACATCCAAGTGACATTTCAGTATAGAAATAACCTGAAAGATGGCGTTATTACAGGAACGAGACAGTTTGGTCAGTTACGATGTGTGGCCTGTCCTCGGTTGGGACAACGATAAGTTTACGGTGTAGTAATACTACTAAACAAGTCACGTATTACTGCTTGTTGTTGTTTCCCAAAAGTGTAATTTAGCGCGACTTCGTCGGACAAAATAAGTAATGGGATGAGTACCACAACAATATTAAAAAACCTTGCCGGGACTGAACACGAAATTTCAACAATTATATGACCTGTAATGGGTATCCGATGGTGGCGCTAAAGGTTGTGACGTCCGCTACCCAAAATATATGTGTTCTCCTCCTTATATTTTTCTCTACACAACTATAGCTTCTAGATAATCCTGGGAAAATAAAAAATAATAATCAAGATTTATACAAATCCTTTACAGTTGGCCAATCACAATAAGAGGATCTAAAAGTTTTCGAGTGTTTCGCTTTGTAATTGTATGTGCCCATTTTGCCTATTATACAGGGCTTTGGGGCTTGATTCTTCCCAGGAAATGAGAATAAGTCTTACTTTCACCCACACTGTATATTGGTGACTCAATCTCCTTCTATTAACAAGAGAGAACCCTCAATAGCCGCGGCACTTGAAATTCGTTTAGACAGGATTAGAGTAAATTAATCTATAATACCCTGGGCGTGATCAAATATATCAATCGAAAGGGTTTGATCTCCTGAGCTCAAAACTGTAATTAGAGCTCGAATCGGTCAAAAAAATGACGGAGCTAATGAGCTAAACGTTTGTACTTGAAAAAAAACTAAGAGCCATTCTATGAGCTGCGATGTCACGGCTAAAAATAGAAACATGACTCTTTACTTTCGTGTCCCATTGTGGGTGAGCGATAACTTTACGAACTTACAACGCTAAAATCTAGAGTTCGATTCCCCACGGTGGACACAACACATAGCTCAATGTGGCTTTAGTCTATAAAATATACGGATTTTACCACCGTAAGATCCCCTGAATATTTTTAAAACAGCTGCAAAAAACCATAAAAATAAATCCATTCTGAATACAATAATCAGTAGTACCCCTAAAAGGGTGGGAAACTGGGGCAAATGTCCCAAGCCCGGGCAACCTAGAAGGCTGGGGATGAAGAAGTGAGAATTTGTAATTTTTTAAACATTAAAGTATGGTAAATTTATAATATATTAAAAATATACATAATACTTGTTTGTTTGTCTTGAGTTTTGCGCAAAGCTACACGAGGGCTATCTGCGCTAGCCGTCCCTAATTTAGCAGTGTAAGACTAGAGGGAAGGCAGCTATTCATCACCAACCACAGCCAACTGTTTGGCTACTCTTTTATCAACGAATAGTGGGATTGACCGTCACATTATAACGCCCCCACGGCTGAAAGGGCGAGCAGTTTGGTGGGACGGTGATTCGAATCTGCGACCCTCAGATTGCGAGTCGAGCGCCCTAACCACCTGGCCATATACATAATACAAAATCGCGCTCGAAGAAAGTTTGAATATTTACTAACAGGTGGCAGCTGTGTGCTGGAGGAGATATTCGCTTGGCTCAGAAGTTATTTGGAGTTCGCTAATTGACACAAGTGTTTCGAAAATTTCGTTTTCTCTCAATTCTCTTCATTACAAGTATTGGTTTTGCATTACGAATACTTATAAATCTACAATTGAAACTACTAAAATACTGTATTAAACAGTTAATCACTATTAAATGTTCCTAAATTACTTAAGTAGTAGCATTTGTTGTATTAGTGTGTTTGTAAAACAGTATTTCCCCCTCCCCCCCGTTCCAGAAATTTCTATTGGGGGCCTGCTAATTAGTTAAATATCTTGTTAGAAAAGTATTAAATTCTGCTTCATTAGTCCACACATCTATTCATCCTCAGCTCATTTCGTGTTACATTAAACACAGTTGATCATTCAATTAAAGCTCAGAAGAGCCTACAAATATCAATCTGTCACAAGCTTGACTTACTCGTTAAGTTTAATAAATAAATTTTAAGAATTAACATAATATTGTAAGCAGTGGCATATCTACGATTTTAGTTCGAGGAAAAAGGCAACCAACAAATTTAAGGAGACCTCAACCTATAAAAGTTGTATTGTAGTAGAAATAAAAGTGAGCTTGTTTTTGAACGATTTTTTTTAGAAGAGGTATATTCTGGCGAGGAAGAGTCATTTCAGTCGTCTTTTATAAATCTTACTACCAAGGTTACCATACATGCTTCCTTCATGAGACCACTCTGCAGAAGTAGGCAAGTTCTGGTTAATTAAAGACATTAATCGTTATATATTTATAGCTTCGTACTGATGTTAAGTTATAATTTATACCTTTATTGAAAATACTTTATTCTATCAAAAAAACCTCGAATATAACCTACAATTATCACATACAGCATCAATTAGAATGAAATGAAATTACCATACTGGGTAAACACGTTCAGCAAGTAAGGTTTGGTCGTGCCCTTAAAAGTCCCATTCGCCTCTTTATAATAATAAAAATTATTCACAAGGTAAGCATCGCGTTATGAGTACGCTGAGTAATCTAAAATGCAAAATTTGTAATATGTATGGCGGGATTATTAATTATATAAGGTCCAAATGGCAATAAAACAATAAAATTAAGTAGAAACTTACGTAGACTGTATGAGCTTTAAGCTATTTAGTATAAAAAATTGTAGTTTTCTGTTGCAATATGCAGTCATTCTAGAAATAAAAAAGGGTAATTTAGATTTATTTAGTATTTTTATGATAGTTACAAGATCGGCCAAGTTAACCGAGTATTGAGTAAAGGTAGAGAAAACAACAAATAAAATTTCATTGAGAAAAAAACGACGTTTGACATTTATTAGGAGGTTTTAGAAGTTACGCAAATGAAATTTGAACATTTTCAGATGAACTAAAGTATTTTTAACCTTAGCATGACAATCACCTTGAACTTGGAGCAGTCAACACTCTGTTTCCATATATTCACAAGCAAATCTTTAGGAAAAACACTTAATTAGAATATCTGATTTTTTGTGTATCAATGATGCGAAGATTTACTTACCATATTCAAAGTTATAATAATGTTTTAATTCCTTAATTTTAGTCCTCCAGTAGGTCAACGGTAAGTTTATGGACTTACAAAACTAAAATCCAAGGTTTGATTCCCCGTGGTCGAGAGAATACAGACAACCTATTCTGTAGCTTTTAGCTGAAACAAACAAAGAAAATTTCGAATTTTTATTTTTGGAACCTTCACCAGTTTTAAGGATATAATTTTAAAAGTATCATTTGTACACGAGATATTTTAGTCTTATTTGAAATATTGATAAAAAAATCAAACCATTTCTTTAGCTTTGGTATAAATTCTGGATCGAATTCTTATCATATACATTGTAATTCCCAAAATTATTGTATCTAAAACCTCATAAACAAAATGTAATATACTGATAGCTCTTTGAAAGCCAAAATGAATATAAAAATGTTGTATGAAAAATATCGTTAGATGGCACAACACACGCTTTAAGAAAACAGGCGATTTCAGAATATGTGTTGAATCCATATAATTTTATATTGTCCTTTAAGGCAAAATAAACAAATATAAATGACAGGTTGGAATTTTGTTAAAATCCCTTGAAGAATGTATTTTTCTAATTAAATCATATAACCGAAAAATTCCGATTCAAATGCCGGAAGAAGATGAAGTACCCAAAAGCAATAGGCCTAAAGTTTATGATAAAAATACTATCACAAGGTTTAAACCTACATATTTATTTCAAGTACCATCACTAATTAAGACAAATGGAAGTACGTTTGGGAGAAAGAAAAAAAAATGTTTTATCCAATAAAGTAATAATAAAATGAAACTTAAGAAAACCTAATAAAAACATACGAATTAGGGTCATTAAACTCTAACTTAGATGTCTTTAAAATTCGCAAATAACTTCGAAATGGTCCCACGATGGAACAGGGGTAAGTTTACTGACTTACAACGCTAAAATCCGAGGTTCGATTCAATACAGTGGACGCAGCAAATAGCCCAATCTGGCTTTGCTCTAAAACAAACAACTTCGAAATGCCATCTTCAAGCTAAGTATATGCATAAACTAAAACGTAAAAACTTAAGACAACAATATCAGGTCATAGTTTTGTTGCTAAGTTACACAGACGAACGTGGCCTTACCAAAAGACATCTGGTTTTTATATATGTTAGATAAATAACTTTATAATTAAGGAATTATTAGTAATAAAAAGTCGTACTGACTACCAAGCTTGGCTGCAGGTTAATAAACATTTAAAGACCTACTTTCATGATTGAAAATCGGTAAGGCCTACATTTAAAATCTAGATATCCGTGAAATTAATTACGGTTGTTTGATTGTAATCTTGTAGATCTTTCAGAGCTTGAGATTAAACAGATTTGTTTATATAAAACTTGAAATAAAGATACAAATAAAAAAATACAAAATGTATGTTGCTCATCAGATAGTACCACAGATCAAAATGGCATATTTAAAGGCATAATGGTTGTATTTGTTTGCCCAGTACACAAATGCGAATATTCTATAAAAAAACAAACATTTAAAGCGAATATATATGACACCTTTCATCGGCACAAACACAGGTGGACAGCTGCCCCAAAAGGCCCACCTGGCCCAAATAAGCCCCAACCCAAAAATGTTCCACTTTTCAGATATATAAAATTAATACATTTTGGACCCAATGGTTCGTATGATGATGCTCAACACAACACGTTTAGGCCCACTTGTTTGATTTCCAAAATTAACAATTTAAGGAACAAGGGGATCGCTTGTTACATAGTGTTACGACAGCGGAAGTCACGTGAACTGGTAGCACGTGATGATATTCTAAAAGGATCGGGGAACCTCACGAACGTCTCAGCGTTTGCTAGACACCCTCTATTTAAGCCTGCAGATAAATTGATAACGGGATAATCGAGTCAAGCCGTAAGTAAAGTGTGTAAATCATTGTGAATTATAGCGTGTGTTGAAGTTAAAGTGACTGTGGAAATTCTGTGTATTGCAAAGTTGTATTGAGGAA
>NW_013672055.1:35652-37552 GCF_000517525.1 Limulus polyphemus | reverse complement strand
GGCGTATTAAGTTAACCAATAGGCCATCTAGGCTTGAACTTGGAGCGCAAAAATTTGAGGGGCGCATCCTAGAGATAAAAAATTTCAAAATAAATTCAATAAAACAAATTTCCATTCATATCATTACATTTTAATTTTTCGGTGTTTTTGTGTTGGCGGATAACTTTCTGGTGTGTCATTCGAGAAGGAAGGGGCTTATCTAAAATTGTGGACCAAGAGCGCCAGTTAACCATAATCTCCCACTGCCTCTAAATCACCTTTTCCTTGTTGAAATTCACGTTTTTGTGCAAAGAAAAATTCGCAAATAAACATTCTTTTATGTTATAAGAGTCTCGTCCCCAAACGTGCTCGCCATTTCAACCGTGGAGGCATTATTATGTACGAGTAATCCCACTATTCGTTGGTAAAAAGGATCCCAAGAGTTGGCGTAGATAGTGCTGACTAGCTGCCTTATTTCTGGTCTATCATTTTAAAACTAGAACGGCTAATGCAGTAGCCCTCAAGTAGCTTTGTGCAAAATTCGACAAAACAAAACAAAAACTATTTAAGTTATAATTTAGCGTACATTATTTTACTTACGTAACATTAATAATAAGGTTGGGATGTAGAGAGGGGGGGGACAAGACATTTTTGCCCCAAGGTTTTCATAGGCCTATATACACCACTGATACTTTTATTAATATTTGCAGTTACTACTCAAATTTATTATTATTTAAATAATTTTAGGAAGCCCCTAAAGCACACACACCCACACATATAAAAGTGCGAAATTTATTAGATATCGTTTAGGCCAATGGTACATCTTACGAATACATTTTCCAGAATTATACACATTCTAGCGTAAACAGTATAACATATAATAAAATATTTGAATATAAATAGAATATTTTCTACTATAGTATCATTAGCAAACAGAGAATTTTGCAATGGTATGTAACACCATCGTAGGCGTGGCTGGTTGACCCACAAAGCATTGCGAA
This sequence comes from Limulus polyphemus, assembly GCF_000517525.1. Lineage (NCBI taxonomy): Eukaryota > Metazoa > Arthropoda > Merostomata > Xiphosura > Limulidae > Limulus > Limulus polyphemus. The sequence goes on along the minus strand of NW_013672055.1, from coordinate 36,572 downwards.
AAGTTGGAGTTATATTAATATTATAGTTGCTTGTGTGGTTGTGAGTGTAATTGGTATATGAAAAGGTAAGAGCTTTCGATGAGAGTGGAATTTAAAAGTAAGAATCGGCATAACTGTATTTTAATAAGACTAAGTGTTAATTATTTGAATTACTTTAAACAAACAATCATTGTTTTTACACGTAGACTCGAGTACTGTACTGTGTACAATAAAAAAATGTATACTTTATTTAGTTTATTACTTATAACTTATAATTATTGTGATAGTGATAGGTGTGTAATAGTCTTAATTAGTAATGTTGTATGAGTAACGTTAGTTCTAGTAATTTTGTAGTTCAGTAGGCTTACTTACCGCCATTGACTACCGGTACGTATCTCCTGCCTCAGATCTAAGCTAGCAACTAATTTCAGGCCCAATATAAATTGTAAGTAGACGTAAATGTAAGTGTGGCGTTGTATTGTATTGAATCTTTCCAAGCTATATTCTTCCTATAGCTGTTCTTCCCGGTGGCTCAGCAGTAAGTTTGAGGGCTTATAATATTGTTATAATGCTAAAAATCGTGTTTCGATATTCACTCTGGAGACATCATAGTATCACCCATTGTGTAGATTTGTGTTTTGTTTAACTTTCTTAAGCCTTGACAACAAAGGTCATATAGGAGTGACTTCTCTGATATTACTATATATCAGCTAAGAAAACTTTTTTGTTGTTGAATATATTAATTTAATTGAGCCTTTAAAGTGTTAATAATGATTTGTGAAAGGAATTCAGTATCACATTTCATCAGCTTGCTTTTTCCAAGGAGTCTAGACTTCCTTTTATTTGGAGAAGGCATATTTTGTGGATATGTGAAGAACCCCTACATAGGACTAGGGGCCACAAATATAAATTTTGGCAAGGTAGGAGTCATCTTCAGTTAA
>NW_013672055.1:25964-35329 GCF_000517525.1 Limulus polyphemus | reverse complement strand
TCTCTCTCTCTCTCTCTCTCTCTCTCTCTATATATATATATATATATATATAATCATTTTAATTAAGTTCAGAGGATGGAACAGCCCAGAGGTCACATGTTGTCCTAAAACGTTATGTTATTTTTTTTATCATTAAATCCATGTTGTAATTTAACAGTGTTGTGAAGTACTTATTGACTTTAATCTTTTTTTGTTTTTATGTTTCCTGTCATATTTTACTTTTTATCTGTAGCTTATCCTTGTGTTAAGGTATTGTATCTGTGCAAAGTGTTCTCACTCTGGTAACATGAAGAGAATTTTATTTTTTAGGGCATTTCAAAAGATAGAGAAATATTTTTATAACTGTTTTAGAAGAACATCCTGGTTTATTTACATTGTAATGCTCTCTGTCAGTGTATCGGGAACTTCACAGATCCTACACTTTTATTATCCATTTATTTTGACTATCTAGGGTATATCCTAGAGACTGTCTAACCCTTTTGTTACCTGTATCTAGGGTAGATCCTAGAGACTGTCTAACCCTTTTGTTACCTGTATCTAGGGTAGATCCTAGAGACTGTCTAACCCTTTTGTTACCTGTATCTAGGGTAGATCCTGGAGACTGTCTAACCCTTTTGTTACCTGTATCTAGGGTAGATCCTGGAGACTGTCTAACCCTTTTGTTACCTGTCAAAACCCCTTTCTGGCCATTGATTAATTTTTTAGTGGTTGATTCTGGCATTTTAGCTGTGAACGCGTACACTTCTGAATCATGCCTTCTGTTTCAACTTTCATATTGTAGTTTATTACACATACATATATAATTCAGATAAATTTCACCCTTGTTTCTTAAAATTTGGTGATCGTTTGTCAGATGAAATAGTATCATTATCAGATATTATTAGATAAATAATCTTGTAAATCTAAGTGTGATGTCATGAAATGATGGAGAAAAGGATGAGGGAAAGTTTAGTTTAATTATCAAAGTGAATGAGTAAGCCTACTATACATACAGATAAGTATATTTTATAATGATTTTAATTCTAAAATAATAAAACCAGAATCAAACTCAAATGTTAAACATGAAAAATAAATGTTGGAAGCTATTAAAACACTTAAATATATATTTATTTTGTAGGTCACAGTATGTAAACCAAGTTATACTATGTGTGTGTGTGTGTGCAAAATGGTTTGAAGTGAATTATCATTGACTTCTAGTTAAAGCAAGCTACCTATGTAAATAAGAATAAAATGTTAACCCAATAATTAATATAGTTAATTTAATATGCTGTTTTAACATATAATGATTTGAATGTATTGATTCATCAGTTGGGTGCCCTCGCTGCTAGTGATATCTTTGGCCATAATCCCAATAATATCTTGGAAGGTTCAAACAACTTAGGATGTATTGATTCATCAGTTGGGTGCCCTCGCTGCTAGTGGTATCTTTGGCCATAATCCCAATAATATCTTGGAAGGTTCAAACAACTTAGGATGTATTGATTCATCAGTTGGGTGCCCTCGCTGCTAGTGGTATCTTTGGCCATAATCCCAATAATATCTTGGAAGGTTCAAACAACTTAGGATGTATTGATTCATCAGTTGGGTGCCCTCGCTGCTAGTGGTATCTTTGACCATAATCCCAATAATATCTTGGAAGGTTCAAACAATTTAGGAAATTTAGGTTTTTTGTAGGTAGCAAAACTTATAGATAAATTACTTGTTTATTTATTTTTCTTAAATAAGCAGTTTTCTGCAATAACAGTGACATAACCTAAATTGTAAAAAGTATGTGAATGTTATTTCTCACTTCTTGCAAAATTTATTTTTCAGTGTATTAATATTTTCATTTTGTTGTTTTTTAATTAAAAAAACAAACAAATTAATTACTCAAAACTTGATATCTTAACTTTCAGGTACAGTATCCCTGAAAGTGTAAAGTTACTTCAAGAATATCCTTACACCACAGAAACCAACTGTAACTTCAAGAGGCCTGACTAAATGAGCTGGAATTGCATTCAGGCAAGAACCATGATTTTGAATAGTAGAACAAAACACTTGCTGCACTGTTTTCTTTGTTTTGCTGTAATCATAACTTTTGAAATATTTACTGGTGGAATTCACCTGTGGACATTCGAATTTGATAACATTGATCCCATACAGAAATATGGATACATAGGATCGTCTATCTTGTATCTTCTTCGTATTTTGACCTTATTAGCATTACCACAGTGTGTTTTTAATTTTTTGGGACTTGTAGTGTATAACGCCTTTCCTGATAAAGTGCAGCTAAAAGGATCGCCATTGCTAGCACCTTTCATTTGTGTAAGAACAGTAACTCGAGGGGATTACCCAGAACTGGTTAAGACTAATGTGACTAGAAACATGAATATTTGTTTTGATATTGGCATGGAAAATTTTATGATAGAAGTGGTCAGTGACAAGCCTGTTAACTTACCAAAGCATCCCCGCATCCGAGAACTGGTAGTGCCCTCTACCTACAGGTCCAAGAGTGGAGCGCTGTACAAAGCTCGAGCTCTCCAGTACTGCTTAGAAGATGATGTTAACATTCTCAGTGATACTGATTGGATTGTTCATTTAGACGAGGAAACACTGCTGACAGAAAACTCATTGAGAGGAATTATGAACTTTGTCTTTGATGGCACCCACAAGTTTGGCCAAGGCCTAATAACTTACGCCAATGAGAACGTTGTTAATTGGGTGACGACTTTAGCCGATTGTTTCCGAGTAGCTGATGACATGGGAAAGTTGAGATTCCAGTTACAAACTTACCATCGTCCTCTTTTTGGGTGGAAGGGGTCTTACGTGGTCACTCAAGCTGGAGCTGAACGAAAGGTATCTTTTGATAATGGTCTTGATGGATCTGTAGCTGAAGACTGCTTTTTTGCCATGATGGCATACAAGGAAGGTTATACATTTGATTTTATCCAGGGTGAGATGTGGGAGAAAAGTCCTTTCAGCTTTTGGGACTTCTTGCAGCAGAGGAAGCGTTGGATGCAAGGTATCTTTCTAGTCGTGCACAGTCCGGCCATTCCATTCCGCAACAAGATCTTCTTGTCATTGTCTCTGTATTCTTGGATTACTGTCCCACTGAGTACATCCAATTTGGTCTTGGCAGGCCTTTATCCTATACCTTGCTGGCAAGTACTAAACGTGATTTGTGCCTTTGTTGGTGCCATGAACATTTACATGTATATCTTTGGTGTGATCAAATCATTCAGCCTCTATCGCTTGGGGTTCTTTAAATTTGTGTTCTTTGTGGTGGGAGCATTATGCACCATTCCTTTCAATATTATAATTGAAAATATAGCCGTGATCTGGGGATTTTTTGGCAATAAGTATCGATTTTATGTCGTCAACAAGGAGATTAAGCCTCCAGTCACAGTCTAGATTGTTGTATGAAAAATAATGTAGACTGTAAACTAAGTTAAAAGTTGCATGTAGTTATGTGAATCCGTGTTTGTTTTAAACAGTTTGTATATCATACCTCAAGAAGATCGGTCATGGTTCTCAAACACATCGCCATTTCCTGCCACTACTCAACACGTGCATATTCATGTTTTACAGCTTGTTGGAAGGATAAACTAAAGTTGTATCTTAAGTTTGAGAAGTAAAGCAGGGATTGTTTTTATGATACCTATAAACAAGAGGAGTATTCATATATATATAGTTTCTTACATAAAGACATGCTAGTTTCAGGCCTTCATGGAACTACAAGTGGTCTGAATCCAGCTAGTAATAAAATTATGTTTTTGAGTATTTCTTTCAAAGTTTTGTGAATCAAATTAATTATATAACCGGGTGTTGTGTAAACTGCTACCTGCTTGAAGTACTTTTCCCCTGTCAGTGGAAATGTGAAGTAAGTTCTTGCTCAGTGTATTTATATGTAACACCTTGTCGAATCGTCTTCTATCATTTTTTGTTTCTGTGATTAAAGTACAACCGGTAGATCGATCTCTAATCATGATAACAAGAGTTTGTGTTTTTTGGACAATCTATTGGCTCTGTGTGCATATATTTTTGTCTCCATTGCATGCAGTGTATTTGTATAGTATTTTTTGGTGTATGTTGAAATATACAATTATTTTCTGCTGTTCATTTAGTTGAAAGACATTGATTCAGACTCACTGATTTGGTTACTCGTCTCGGAGCTGTGATTTTTGTGAAATAAGCAAAAATTATAATTTTAAAAATTGCCCATCTTGACGTACTTATAACTATTAACCCCACCATGATCAGCACATGTAAATTTGTGATACCAAAAAAATATCTACTACTCCCTATTGTCCTTAACATAGGTTTGTTTTCAATGCAAGTTACTTCTGATTTTTTGGTAGTATTCTAAGCATGTTTTGAAATAGTTTAGTCATTATTGTCAATAATAAAATATTTTAAATGTAATAGCCTATAGCACAATGGTAGCAGTAGCACTGTGTCATTTCATTGTACTTATTAGGTGTTCTCAACATCAATTTGTCAAAGGAATTGTTATAGATGTACCAGTTATTACGTTATCAGTCATTTCTTTGTGTTGTGTCGTGGACTGATTCTGATAATATATGCAAATTAAAGCTCAAAAAAGAAAAAAATCTGATGTATACACTGACCTCAAGCTAACCTTAACTATTAATATTACGCTGTTTCAGAAATTAATAAACACTAATGCCAATTTAATAACTTTGAATGGCACTACTAGTGCTATATGATTGATTAAAATAGATTCTAGGACTAATACTACATCAAAAACACATTTAAACAGCAAAGAATCCCTTGTATACAGCTTATTGGTGAAAATAAACTATTTTTTGCCTGATGTAGAGTCATTTATTGTTATGGTAGTTTAGTGATCCTGCTACAATTATTACTAAATGTTACACTTTTTTTTTTATTTCATTTCAAAATTACTTATTATTTAAAAAGGAAACATTTGATATGAGCATGATGAGATTAAATAATGTCATATTCATGTGATGTAGATTGTGTTTGTTTTTCTGAAAGACGACAAATTTTTTACACACGTCTAATACAATAACTTTTGGTCATTGATAAAATAATTATCCAAGAATCAAAATGAATATTAATTTCGTAGATTTAGTTAAGAACTGTTTTGTGGTCTACCCCTTTAACATTCAGTTGGGGGTCGGAAATTGTATGCTGCTGACGAAAGCATAAAGTCGAAACGTAGCACATATAACACGACTTGTAAAATTCTATGGAGTTTATGGCCATTTTTATTTGTCTGTAATTATGTATACTGTACTCCAGTCGGCATTACATAAATCAAAAGTTTTAAAACAATTTGTTATAGTAGATCACGTGCTTTCATCCGAAATATAACCATAGAATGATAAGAAAAGAACATATATTTTACTAATACATGGTACTAATAGCGTAAAAAATAATAATTAAAACCTGTATTGTTTCATGGAATATCAAACGCCACAGTACTGCAGCTGTATGAAATAAGCTGTATTTATAGATGCAATTGTATTAGTCATTGGAAATGCTGATAGATAAATTGAAACCATAACCAGGAAGATAAGTGTTTTATCTAATAATCGGGTTACTTATTTTGATAAATGCTGAAAGGGGGGGGGGGTGCGAACCATTGGCCCAGGAAATTACGAAAACGAGATTTGTTTTCGAGATTTTTTTTAAATTTATCAATTCGGATTCAGAGTATGTAGCGTGTAAAAATACAGTTTTAGATCTACCTACGGTAACTTTTAAAGTGCTCTACTCGCTGCATATATAAATAGTATTTAAGATCACGTTTTTCTGTCATCGTACAACCCAATTGATAAGTTCCAATATTGAAAGTATGTATTCTTTGTTGGAGGCAAAATATAGATCAGAAATACTATTGTTAAACATTTCTAATTCGAAATCCGAAACGGAAAATTTTTAAAGAATTTCGTCCCCAGCGGATCATCAGTGAGTCTATGGACTTACAACGCTACATTCCAGAGTTCGGTTACTCGTTGTTTACATAGCGTAGATAACCTATTGTGTAGCTTTGTGCCGAGACAAAAAGAGTGTCGAAAAAAAAATCTGAAGTTCACGTGATTTTTTTATCACAGATGTTAGGCCAATCAGCTGAGAAATCTTAATATCAGATCAAATGTCACGGAATTGATCTTTATATGCTTTAGATTCCTTTATAAAGTTTAGAAGAAAAAAATCATTTTATTTCTAACTTAATACTCAAAACAAGATCGTCTCTAAAATTGAATTGGCCTTGCAGCATTTGCTATTACCAGAACTAAATTTGATAGAATATTGTTACGACAGCGGTAGTCACGTGACTCTGGTAACACGTCTAGAAGATTCACTAAGAAACGAGATGTACGCTTTTTGTATATATGAGACCGGTAAGAAGTGACGGCAACAATGGAATTGAATTGCAGACAGAGACGGACAATTGAGTTAAGTGCATGAATCGTTTGTTGAAGTTATAGCGTGACTGTGGAAATTAAGTGTATTGCAAAGTTGTATTGAGAAAGAATAAACTAGTTTTATTTAAGAAAGGACTTGTATCGCTAAAGTTTCTTTGGAAAGAATTTTTACGGAAAATTAACAAACGAAGACAGAGGCGTAACAATATGTATAAGGACAAACTGTAGTTTGATTACACTTTTAAAAAAATACGCAATGGACTTATTAGCTACCTGCCTACCGCTGGCTCATAAGTAAGCCTGAGGGCTTATAACGCTAAAATTTAGGGTACAATCAATGCAGTTGGCACAGAATAAACAGCCCACTGTTCAGCCTTACGATTAACAATAAATTCTGTAGCGTCTACCAAGTTGTTTTGATTTTCGACAATAAATATTTATTTAAGTACTACTGTACTTAATAGTTGGGATCGACAAAGTTTCCAAATAATTCACGCTCTGAAAAAACACCCTATTGAATTTCTAAGCGAAAAACCAACCATTCAAAGTATTGGTTACGATATATTATGCACATATATACTTATGCTAAAAATGTAGCTATAACAATTCAAAAATTTCTAAAATAGCAACTTTTTCATCTACTACCTACCTACATGATCACGTCAGTGGGGCTAGCCCCTAGACGTCTCGGACTATTGCTAGAAGATTTCTTTAGCTTACTTGACTGGTCTGTGGGTATCAGCTTTTGATACTCCGCTAAATATAAACATATTTTTTATAAATGGTAAACATGTCGTGCGTGTACTTAAATATCTTTTCAACCCAACAGATGGTACTACATATCGGTGGATACACTGACAGTTACTAAAAGTAAAGTATATATTGTATACAGGTATAACATAAAAAACAAATAAACAAGAGTATCAAAATAATTTGAATTTTAAAATGAAGTAGGGATCCTGCTACAAAAAGTAATGAAACAAGAATTAAAACTACAATCCCAAATTTACAAAATTAAATCTCTACTTTGGCAGCTTTATACATTTATCTGTAGGCCAAAGTAAGGATTACATTTTATCAATTTGTGATTGTGGTTTTAATTCTTGTAGAATTTGTAGGTATAAGGAATATGGCTATACTGAAAGTTTATAGATGTTGTGTACATTTCATGAACAAATAAATATGAAAAAAAAAATTAAAATTTTAACGGAAAGTAGTGATCGTTGGTTATTCTTAGAATTGCTATAAGAAGTAACCAGAACAAAATAAATGCTGCAATAAAAAGTACACAAACAAGTAAAGTGATGCTAGTTGGATAGGTTTTAAAATCTACTTGGATACTTCTTATAGCAATTCCACAAATATCCAATGATCCCTACTTTATGTTATTTTTCCCCCTATTTCTGATGCTCCCCAGTTTCACAGCAGTATTTCTGCAGACTTACAACACTAGAAACTTGGGACTGTGAGTGCACTATACCAGAGGTGATCAGATTACACTATCCAGTTATACAACAAGAGTGGTCCAAAAATTAATGGTGGCTGCTGTTGACAAGCTTCCATTTTTCTAGTCTATCAGTTTGAAATTAGGGACAGCTATGCACATCATACAATATTTGTGTAACTTTGTGCAAAAATTTTACACGAAAAATCAAATAAACGGTTGGGCGTGTCATTTCGTGATGTGTTTTAATTTTAAATAAAATTATACTTATTTAAGCTTTTATTGAATAAGATAATGGGTAAGATTGAGGTTGTTTTATGCATAGCTTGGCAGTTGTTGTATTTGTTATCAAGATCTGAAGATCATAGATCTCGATTTGCCTAAAATTTCCCGATTGAATGTTTTTTTAGTGTTAGGTTTTGTTATTTGACAAAACTAACTTGGCGAAGTGCCTAATGTAGTATGTTTAACACATTATGTTATGACCATAAACTCCAGAATAATGTTGCTGTTTTTTATTTCGTTCGCTGTACAATTCGTTTGTACAACTTATTTAGAAGGGATCTTCTAAAGATATAATAACCAAAACTTCTAAAAACTGGTACAGTAATTATTGTTTGGGGCTTTTTGTTAGTTTAAATTGTAACACGTATTTAATGTTTTATACATTAGTTAAATATTTTATATTATCATTTGATAACCTTTCGTTAGACGTTGACTCATATTATCCTAAGCAGTATGTTAAAAATTCAGTTCATTAATATGTTCAGGTTTGCCAAACAAATTACCCACTACTACATGCAGCTTTTCTGAGTGTTTTAGAATTGTTAAAAACCTCATTAGCTGTTTATTATAGGAAGTGGGTCACGGTATCAGTGTACTAAAGAACAACATATACACCACCCCAACTGGCTGTTGTGGAGGCCCGGGAGGAATTGAAATGTCAGCATCTGTTTACTGTTAGCTTCACGTGGCGCTCCCACCCTAAACTTCAGTATGTTTTGAAGATATGTCAGCCTAAAAAGTTAGGAATATTTTAGTTATTTTTAACTGTATAACGTTAGTGGGGAATTGGGTTTTTTATAAGAACCTAATTTAGAAGTTTTGCCATAAAAGTAATAAACCAGCCAATGAAGATTGCTTAACCTATGCATTTTTTGTTGATACAGTTATGACAACTTAATATAATTTGTTGAGTTGAAAGTGTTGTGAAATTTCACTAAAACATTTCAATGAACTTAAACATTAAATTATCGAATTATTCATGACTTTCTGTTCTCGATGCTCCAAGATCAGTGATATATGTAATGAATATTCTTATTGGCTTGCCCCTCCCTCACACAGTGACTCAGTGGTAAGTCTGAGAGCTTGTAACGCTAAAAATTGGGGTTCGATGCACGCGTTGGGAATAACACAAATAGCTGAACAACAAAGAAACTTATTGATTTATAAGATTGAAACTTCATAATTCATTATTTATTTTTAAAAAGTTTGAAAATATGCATGTTTGAATATTAACAGTTTGT
>NW_013672055.1:23124-25170 GCF_000517525.1 Limulus polyphemus | reverse complement strand
GAAGAAGTATATTTCAAAAACTATTCGCTTCTCTTTTTAGAAGGCATGCAAACAAATATACTATGATCTGATAAAATGTGATAGATAGGAACTAAAAAGTTACCGCAAATGGGTCTGATAACCATTAATTGAGACTATGCGTGATAGGAAATTGCTTGTAATGGATAAAGATGACCAAAAAAAGTTATTCGATTGTGTGTGTAATGCAATGAGGTTATTGCGATTTATCCAATGCACACAAGCCTAAATATATACATTTATGTACACAAAGATATTTTATGTATTCAGTTTGTTTGTTTGTTTGTAGTTAAGTACAAAGCTACACAATGGGCTATCTGTGCTCTGCCCACCACGGGTATCGAAACCCGGTTTCTAGAGTTGTAAGTCTGCGGACATACTGCTGTGCCACTGTAGGTGAAGGGCTGACGAGAGGGGGGCAGCTGTCCCGGGCTCGGGGTCTGTTGAGGGGCCCGACAATGGGATATTCCAAAGCTCACTAAAAATGCATACTACTTAATGAGCTAAAATGGCCACTGCGTTTTCATGAATTCGTGAAGAAATTTGTCACCTAAATTTCTTTTATGAAGAATCAGCAAAGGTTAATAAATAGAATGAAAGGGGGACCCGATGATATTACTGACCCCGAGGTCTAGGCTGGCTTTCAACGCCCCTGCTGGGGGGCTTATCTATTCGATAACGTCAGCTTATTCAGTTCTAGTTTTATATAAGTCTTCACAAACTGCACTTTATTATTTATGGGTGTGTGTGTATATATATATATACTTTAAAAAATTAATATTTGTTTTGATTCATAGAATTATTCGTGAATTAAATACAACATTATTACATCATGAAACCTGTAAGCCTATTTTAACAGACTTTAATTATAAATCGTGATGCTTCAAAATATGTACTTGTTTAACCGAGTAAATAACAACGATGTATTGTAAATAAACATGCCGATTAGGTCCTTTAAGACATCTCTAAAAATAACACTTCCATCTGCAGCGTACTGCACTCGACTACAAGAGTCTTGGTGATTCTGCAGAAGTGAATCTTGAGCTTTTCAGTAGATTGACTTTCCGCTCACAACTTCATCTCTAAATTTTCGCAGCTCACACCTTTTTTGCCGGCGTACTTCCAAAGCCAATTATGGTGAATGACCTTTGACTTCGACTCCCTGTCCTTCTGAATTCTGTAAACCACATCCTTCCTAATATCTAGTTATCTTTGGAGTTCATTCTTTATTGTGACAAGAATTGTTCTGCCATACGGTGTCACGTCAGTGTAATCCAGTCTTATCACAATTAATATCAAAGTAACTTTCCATTTTATCACAAGCTGATTTGAGCCTTTCCTGTGTAAAGTCATGTAAGACATCTTTATTCTTCAGGTTCACCAGAGCTCTTTAAACCATTAATCCCCCAGGACCTGCTCCAGTCATTAGATGTAAGCTTATACCTAATAAATCCTCATATGAATATTTCACTATTTGATGGTACAATGATCACCCTCTCTCTTGCCACTGGAAATCTAGCATCTGTGTAGTAATTGTTATGTAGTGCATAGAGATTTCTTGGACATAGATTGTGAAGCTCTTTAAAGCTAGTTTGACCTCGCATTCTTGTTTCTGCATGAAGTCAGTTACAAATAGCTCTCCTGTTTCATATTTTATGGTATAGAGATTTATTGGTCATACACTTCAAAACTAGTTGAAGCTAGTCTGACTTTGCATCCACGTTTCTTCGTGTAATCAGTTCCAAATAGCTCTCCTGTTTCATATTTTATGGTATAGAGATGTATTGGTCATAGACTTCAAAACTAGTTGAAGCTAGTCTGACTTTGCATCCATGTTTCTTCATGTAATCAGTTCCAAATAGCTCTCCTGTTTCATATTTTATGGTATAGAGATGTATTGGTCATAGACTTCAAAACTAGTTGAAGCTAGTCTGACTTTGCATCCATGTTTCTTCATGTAATCAGTTCCAAATAGCTCTCCTGTTTCATATTTTATGGTATAGAGATGTATTGGTCATAGACTTCAAA
>NW_013672055.1:14651-22987 GCF_000517525.1 Limulus polyphemus | reverse complement strand
CACTTCTTTAGTGTTTTGTTTGTTTGTTTGAATTTATGCACAAAGCTATACAATGGGCTATCTGTGCTCTGCCCACCACAGGTATCGAAACCCGGTTTCTAGTGTTGTAAGTCCACAGACATACCGCTGTGCCACTGGGAGGCTTAATGTTTTGTCCGCTACTGGGACAGCAGTAAGTTTACGCACTTACAACGCTCAAATCTGGGGTTCGATTTTCCGCCGTGGACACGGCAGATAGCCCAATGTGGCTTTGCTCTAAAACAAACTTTAATGTTTTAGTTTAGATGTTTGCTAGAGGGTGCATAAAATTAAGATCGAGAAAAGTCATGAAAGTTAAGAATCGGGAAGCTACATTCAATGCTATTAAATCTATGTAAAATTAACTTAGTAAGATCACCCATTAAAAATGTATAAGGAACTGTTATTCTTCCTATTTTGACAGAGTATGTCTAAAATGCAGGTAGTTCTAAACTTGCGTTTTAGAAAAATACTCCGTATAATGTGATTTGTGTAGCATATGAATATAACTGAATACTTGATATGGTGATTTTTATTAATAAATAAAATATCCTATAAAATATATAATTAATTGTTCACTTTGTGAGTTCTTAAATCCCATCCCTTACTACGCTGTCTTCTAAGCCTTGAAGTATGTTGAAAAACATTAGATTAGTGTGATGTATTCTGCACAACAAGTTTGAACGTTTGCCCGAAACTTTAAACAAAATAAAATATAACAAGTTTTCAGTTAGACGTGTCAATTTATTTGTTATTATATTTTGTCCAAGTTTTCTTCTCACGTTTTGCGGAAAACATTCGTTCGAGTTATAAACTATAAAGGTACAATAAAATTATTATACGTCTTTGTCCGTTTACAACACAACGTTATGACTTTGTAATCGTGTTAAATATGATTCTGAATTTGGCGTAGTAGCCTAAACGGTAAATCGCAAACGTAGTTTTGACTTATTTGCTACCCTAGGTTTTCAGCTTAATAACGAGTTTTGTTTTTAGAAAATTTATTGTTGTTGTTAAAAAATAGTACATGTATGTCTTTGAGAAGATAATGTATCGTGTAATTTGTTTATACCTTGTACTCTGCTACAGTTCAACATAGGCTAAGTAAGAGCCTAGTGTTAATTAAGCGAAACGGACCGAAGCGTCGGTCAGTCGTATGTTCTTGTGTCAAGACTTAAAAGAATAAGTTTAATTTAAATTTATAACTTATAAGCGGCTTGACCTAATATACATACTGTCTGTACTATGTAAAACTAATTCGTTTATTGGATGCTCCCTTTTTTTGTACAAGTAAGTGTAATACTAATACTGCTAGTAGTAGATGAACAGTTATTAATAGTCTGTGTAACTTTAAGAGAAATGCATGAATACTGTATCGATATGATCAACTATGACCTGTTGATGTGATTCTACTTCTTGTTGGTCTGGTAATTAGGGAATATATTCTTATAAAAATAGTATTTAACTTTAAGTAGCAACTGATGTGTCATACCTTAGGCTACTTAATTTAAAAGTTTAAACTTATAAATTAGCTACCATTTCACGAATATGAAATAACTTAAAGTTACAGCTTAATACAAACTGTTTTTGGCTTATAATTATATATTGGATAGAGACTGTGCCCATGAATTTGCTCAATATAAGAAAAATATTATTTTTACATTATTAATGGTAGTTATATTTTAAACTATTTTTGGTGCTAAAAGAGGAATAGCACGTGAAAGTGAAAATTTTATACAGTGAGTTATTAACAATAACAGAAGTAAATATTTGTTAGTCTTTAAACTAATACTAAATAGAGGTACGTAAACTATAAACTATCAGATAAATCTGACAAGGTAGTAAACTTTAAAGAAGGTTTGCTTTGTAAATATCAACTTAAAAATGTATTTCAGAATATTTTGAAATTGGTATAGTATATATATTTTTATGTATGTATTTCATAGTTATATTAAGCAGTTATTAAATGTCATAGTAAGGAGAATATTTTTTGCTGTAAGTTATGAAAATCAAAGGTAGTGTCATGTTTTATTAAAAGGTAGATTTTACATATTTGTCTTTTGTGAGTAGAATTTGGAAGCAGTGATGCTATCAACAGGTATTTTAAAGGTTTAGTGATAAAATAGGCTACTAAACTGTTTTTTGATACTTTTGTGTGAGTTCAGTTTGTAAAATTAAAGTAAATTATACACAGTATAATGTAAATTCATGGTGTAAAGCAGTAAGCCTGAACTGTAGCTACAGTTCATGTTCCATATATTAGTTAGTCATTAATAAATACTTCCCTGCATTAAGATTAATTAATTTGATCATTGTGACTTTTTCACAATTATTCATATTTCAGTGGACGTTGTTGTGAAACTGAAGGCTGAAGTATCATTTGTACTGCTGTTCGGAACTTTCTAAGATACTGTAGTAGCATAGGTTTCTCATTAGTGGGTGAAAATAATTCATTGTCCATTCCAAGTAACGATAATAAATTACTTTATTTACACTTTTAATGTTTCTACAAACTAAAACATTTGTAAGTTGCTTTAAATTGTTGTAGGCAATCTTACCAATGGTGTTAATTAATGTAAAACATAGCAACTTGTACAAAATAAGTACAATAGCTAAGACGTTGGTAGATACACTTGTTATATAGAAAACAGTCAAGTAGGGTTTTGAAACAATTCACTTAACTAACCTTGTGTAAATAGTCTACTTTTGAATATACTGGAAACTTTCCATCCTTAGAACTTTCTAATACATGTTCTACTCTAATTAAGCCTTTTGATCTCAATGATATCATTAAAATCTGTAGTTAATACTTATATTATTAAAGATACAGCTTATATATGTTATAACAATAGTTTTCTTAAAATTTTAATCTCTAGAGTCAAGCCTATTTCTCTGTTAATGAATAAGTTATTATGTTCCTATTTTTATTTGTGTGTGCATGTTTGTTTTGTACCTGATGTCATTATTTCTAACACTGAAAGAATTAACTTCATAATAATTTAAAGTAAACATGGTATTTAGAGCTCACAGGAATATACTATAGTCTCTTAGGCTTAAGATTATAAACTTGTGCATTAATTAGACATTAGGGTCAAACAAACTATTTAGAATACAGTGTGTAAGCAGTCTTTAACAGAAAATAATTCTTTCTTTATTTGCTAGTTCAGTTCAATGTTTTGTTACACAAAATCATTATTTCAGTAAGAGCCTTCTATCATTTTGACATTTTGCTGTTTTTCAGGGTTAAAAGTATTTTTTGTTCAGTGTTTGGTAGGTGATGTGATTTGATAATATTTTGATTATTCACTTAAATATCTGACACAATGAAGAAAGGGCTTTTTTTGTACATGTTTTTTTCTCGCTTCTTCTCTTCCAGTTATAGAATTCTTAGACATATATATATATATTTTTTTATGTTTTTCATTTACATGTGTAGTGACCATGGGTACAGAGAAGACTGATCCAGTAAGTACTTTATTGGCGTATTGCTCCTTAATATATAAAACCACTTCTATAAAGATGTGTCTATGGAAGTAATGAATGTTTTCTAATATGTTTTAACAACTCCTTAATAATTAGGGTTAGAGTTATCTGTGTAGGACTTGAATTTTGGTAGCTTCGTTGCGAAAGCATCGGCCTCAGAACACTAGAGTGAATCGAGGGTCTGTGGTTCAAGTTTTGGTCCTGGTAAATACATTTAGCATCTTGATTTGTTGTATTAGCAACAAAGATTCAAAAAATTTATTATAATAATAAGTTTCTTGCAAGATACTCTTCCTGTATGTGTTTTAACTTTTGTCTGTAAGATTGTGGCAAATGAAATTATAAACTAGTTTTTATTCAGACACTTGTATAGATGTTAATCATTGTTGTTTAGTCTCAGATAAACTTAATTAATTAAACCATTTTATGTCCAGGGGATTGTGCAACAACCACTGTTTAGGATGTGTCTTAATCTGTTCCATTTTTAATTGTATTGGTGTCATAAAATGTATTATTGTGTCTCATTATTTGTTTAATCTGTTTATTATTTCAGTATAGTTGAGTGGTTATATTACTTAAAGTTTAGTTGATATTGCTAATTATAGTAATTGGAGAGATTTATGTTAAAGGTTTACATTCATTTGTTTTTTCTGTTTTAATATTGGAATTTTAATGAAGTGCCTCGTAAAAGATCAGCTAAGAAAATCACATCAGTAGAGGTTGGGGAAAGACTAGTTAATTGAATTGTAGGGTGGTTGGATGGAGTCCAGTCAAATAGGACCCTTGTTACTAATGGAGTGTTTTAGGGGTCGGTGTTTGGGCCTTTTTTTATTTATATCAATGATATTAACATTAACCAAATGTGCACAGGATTGGTCCATTTTACCAGACCCATACTGGAAAAGAAATGTTGACTATAATTCCACATTTACTATGTATATATCTACACAAAATGTGATAAGCATTTAGTAAAATGTACAAGTCTGTTGTATACAAAGAATCAGATGTGTTACCAAGGTATTTGTAGTTGAGATATGACTGAACTGATGACATCAATCTGAGTCAGACTCTGACGAGTTGGATTGTAAGTTAATGTTCTTGTAAGAGTCAAAATTTCTTTTCTCCATAATACGGTTTATGTATTGCATTTGTTTTATCTCTAGAACTTCCAAAATGTATATCTACAGTTGTTTTTTTTCAGTATCCCTGTACACTGTATATGGTATTTACTTTCCTCTACCAGCAACTGTTGATAAATCAGTGATGTAGGGTAAAATGCGGGTTGAGACTAACTATGCATGCCACGACTTCCAAGGGTTTAACCCTGTGTGTACGGGTTGAGACTAACTATGCATGCCACGACTTCCAAGGGTTTAACCCTGTGTGTACGGGTTGAGACTAACTATGCATGCCACGACTTCCAAGGGTTTAACCCTGTGTGCACGGGTTGAGACTAACTATGCATGCCACGACTTCTTACGGAGTGCAATTCAACGTGGTATTATGTATTTGATGTCAGATTATCAATTAGTTACACACAGGGTTAAACCCTTGGATATGATAGTTTTATTGAGGATGCCGAGATATTACAGAACGATTTGAATCATTTGGCAACTTGGACAGGTATTTTACAGATGACCTTTTGTTATAGATAGTGCAAGGTAATGCACTTGAGTTGTAGTAATTTGGATCACACATTTAATATAGATGAGAACCTATTCATTAACATGACTGTAGAAAAGGATCTTGGCATAGTGGTAAGTTACTTAAGCAATAAAACCAGTATCCTGTTGCTACTAATAAAACTGATAGAATTTGAGAGTGTGATTATATTGATTACAAGCCAAAATAGTTAATCATTTATTTTGTTCAGCTTTAAAGATTTGATCTTGTGATTTGAGGGTCTCAAGTTTGATTCCCATTACCACCAAACTTTTTCATCCTTTCTTTATTATGGTGAAACTACTAAAACTATCCATCACTGTCTCTAATTATATATTACTCACTAGAGGGAAGCAACTGTTGCAAACCTTTTTTTCTTCTTGAAGTGCTGACTAGAGATAAGACTGTTGATTAACCAATCAGCAAATACCACTAATTGCTGTAGGACCTAACAAAGAAGCTCACTGGTTTTTTTATAATTTGTTCATATTGTTTTCAGAGAATTTTCAAACCTTTTGGAAAACCTCAGATAACTCCCTTTGGGGTTCTTTTACACGGGCTAAAACCAGTTCTTCAGGATGCACGGGTGAGTAGATAATGATTAGTAGAAGCTGATGGCAAACTGTTTTTTTATTACAAACACTCAACTTTTGTCGGTTTAGGATTGTCCAGGTAACTGTTTACTAAACTTTGAGTGTTTCTAATTTTTGTTTTTTATTTATTACTTACTACACATGGAATTTTTGAAATATCTTAACGTAGAAATGATTAATAATATGTAAACTGCGTTGTTAGGATGAGTATTTCTAGATTGATGTGATTTTAGCTTGTATATGTTTAGTAAATCCTCTGAAAAGTATATTAATGCAATATAAGTTGCACTGAAAAAAAAAGACACATAATGGTTGTTACTCCAGATATTCTTACCATTTTATCAGTGTTAAGATATAAAGACCCTTTGAATGACGTTTAATATTGAGGTTACATTTCTTAGAAGGGAGTTGTTAGAGTACTAAGCTTCTTATACTTGAACCACCATACGTATAAGGCCTAAAACTTTTAACTTGGGTTTTGATAATAAATAAATCATGTTAATTGAATGGTTTCATGTTATATTACTTCTTCATTTTCCAGGGAAGGAAGATTTTAGTGTTAGGCATTTTCAACACTGTTTGTACAGTTATATTACTAGTGTGGTGTAAAACAACAAACAGTATAGGTAAGTACACGTCTGTGCACTGAAAATATTATGAACCATAAATACCGATTTGATAGATAATCAACCTTGTTTGCATGTTTCCTTGTTTGGTGTTATTTATTTCTCTTTTCGCTTCTTACCATTTATAAATCATAATTTTTGGCATTTTCAAATTTACTTAATTCACTCTTGGTTTATTTTTTATGTAATGGGAAGGTGTTGTGCTGCATTAGTGAGATCATAGTTGTCTCGCAGAATTGACAGTAATTTTGACAAGAGTATTTTCTAAATATATCAAAGTCTTGTATGTTGTGAATCTTGTAATACAAAGTGGTTGCAGAAATATATATGTATTAGGTTTACAAGATGTCTCCAAAATGTAAAACCTAGTCTGAAACAGTGAAAACCAAGAAGCAAGATTTAATTAACTTGTAGCATTGAAACTGTTTTTCCTTCTTGTTTTTCCAGGACTTACTGCATACACGTATTTGGCATTGTTTGACATACTCAGGTAAAGATAAGCCATCATTTTGAACTTTTTGTTAAGTGACATTGTATAGTGAAGCGGAACTTAAATATTGTTAAATTATAGCTCAGTTTCATGAATGTACATTTTTGATATTCCTCAAAACTAAGATGGTTGAGTTTGTATATATTGATATAATCTTTTAGATGTTATTTAAGATTAATTAGTGACAGATAAACTAAGTATATTCCTTAGTTCTACAAAGACTTGAAAGTTTATGGATATTTCACTGTAGATTGTGTGCATTATATATCTTTACTTGAGTGATGTTAATTCTTGGGTATGTTTTGAAATCAAGTAATAATGAAGTTGGTTTTATGTTTTAGTTTAGCAACTTGCTTGCTCAGTTTATGGGTAGAACAACAGAAGCCTAATGTGGTATTTACATTTGGGTAAGTCGAAACTTTCTACCAGTGTGTATGTAGCGAATGCAGCAAGAATTCCTATGTAAATATTAAGTATCAACTTTAAGTAAAGCATCACTTTAATTAGAAACAAGAAGCTACAATTATTTAAAAACATAAAGCTACAATTAATTAAAAACATAAAGCTACAATTAATTAGAAACATAAAGCTACAATTAATTAACTCTTTCAACCTGGGCTCAGTTTGTGGGACCAACCTTTTAACCATTTTGTGCTTGCTATAACTTTTGAATTAGTAAGTGAATGTTAACAAAATTTGGCAGATTATCAGTAAACATTAAAATGCTTTCATACACAAAATATCTAATTTTTTTTTTATCAAGATTTAAGGTTTGTAAAGCAAAGTTTCTCTCATACCCTTATTTTTCACATCTTGCCTATCTATCATGCTAAGTAATTTTCATATTAACATTAAAATATTTTATGCATCAGAAAATTTTGAAATTTCACATGTGAAATCTTTATAATGTCTGGATAGTTATCAAACATTTCTTAAGAAAAAAACTTTATATTTTATCTGTTATTTTCAGTAACTAATCTCTGTACAGGTTCAGTAGATTTGAAAGATCTCGCAAAAATTATAAAAAATTAGGAAATAAACATAAATTATGCCTCTTTCATACTAAAATGAACACAAATTATAACACAAAAACATAAATGTTTAGACGAAACAGCTTAAATCTCATAACATTATACATTTATATATATTTATTATTTTTATTATATTGACCTTTCACCCATGCCTGGCTAACAATACAGAAGTTACCACGACGTGGCTCACGTGCACTCATGTTACCGTACCAAGTAACATAAAGGTGACCTTTGGTCTGTACAAAGTAACTTGTCTTGGCTGTGTTTTAGTCGACTAGTATTTTGTAAAATACAGTCACATTTCAATTATCATACATTATATATGTATACAGATTATTGCTGTTTTGAAATAAGTTCTTAAAGTTATTTTCCATAAAACATAGAACAGTAAATAAAGAAGTAAAGTAAACAATTATCTTTTCTCATTATGAAC
>NW_013672055.1:12123-13654 GCF_000517525.1 Limulus polyphemus | reverse complement strand
AATGAGAGTCAACAAACGAGATGACATCCAGAAACTACAATTAATTAAAAACTAGAAACTATGATTAATGAAACTTACTTAAGTATTTGTAAGATTCAGAATTTTCACTTTTATAAACGTAAACTGTCTAAAGGCTGTTAAAACATATATATTGTATATAATTTTAGTATACGTAAGTGACTTGATATTTTTCTTACTGACAGATATGAACGATTTGAAGTGTTATCGGTGTTTGCATCAACTATCCTTGCTCAGTTAAGCAGTCTTTTTATCGTGAAAGAAAGGTAGAAATCGTTATTCAGTTTTACGTTTTACTAAAATCAACTAGGAAAACAATTAAAGATCTTCTGTTTTATTTCCAGGAATCAAGTTTAACCAGCTTGAGTTGAAACATTTAAATACTCTTTTTTACTCTCCAAATTACCAACTTGTCATACCGTCCACTACCAGTTGTGTCCACATACCCATCGTACTGAGTCATGCATGTTTCAACACACAGTGTAAAACACATCTGGAACACCAGTAATATTTACTGTAATTAACTGTAGGAATGTTACTTCTATGTTATGGACTAGATCATGGACCTAGTTGCAGTGTTTTGAGTTAAGATGGCTGTAAACTATACATACACGTTAGTTGTAGTTTTTACTCTGTGATCCAATACAGTTTTATTTTTATGTGATGTAGCTTCTAACTTTTTATTAAATAAAGCTATTACATGGTGTTGCTGAGAGGGTCAATGGTTGTTTATTTTGTAGAAAAAAACATTCAACATAAAATTATTACTTGTGGAAAAACAATTAGTCTAAATGATTTTATGTAAATCAATTTTTATAAAGAAAAAGGAAAATAACACTCATTTGATTCTTTTTTTTTTAATCTCATGCATGCAGTTTGGAACGTTTTCTTCAGCAACCAGAAATTCATTTGTAAGTTCATCTGTTTTATCACAAGGAGTATTTAACATACAGCATAGTTTACGATTTGTTTAATGTTTACCTCACATTTACTTTAATTATTCAAACTAACAAAACATACTTTTTTTGAAGTTACTTGTGTGAATCTCTGCTAGTATTTATATTATGTAAACAGTCATTTAAGTGAATATTGAGCTTAACATTAAGTTTTCAAGAAAAGAATATGTTATTTTGATAGTGAAAGTTCTATTTTGGGAATGATATATATATGTATTTCACAACCTAATTTGTTTTCTATTTCAACAGAGAGAGATTTTTGCCAGCTTTGGCTCTTGCATTTTTTTGTCACCTGGTGGTTTGTTATGGAATGAATAATAGAGCATTCAATCATGTTACTGCAGCCTCAGGATCCAGCTGGCTTCAGGAACACGTAGCCGAAATGAGCCAAAGGTAGTGTTATGGTAACATGACGTGGTGGGTCGTATCAGTAGTTTTAACTTTTGTTTGTACTTTCTGTGTACACAGTTACTGATTTACCAGCCTCTGTTACTGGTACTCTTTACAGTATTACAGTTTTTATATGTAGTAACATTATAAGGAATAATGTACCATAA
>NW_013672055.1:4919-11201 GCF_000517525.1 Limulus polyphemus | reverse complement strand
GACTGATCAAGTGTGGATAGATGTGTGGTATTCTAGATTGATCAAGTATGGATAGATGTATGGTATTCTAGACTGATCAAGTGTGGATAGATGTGTGGTATTCTAGATTGATCAAGTATGGATAGATGTATGGTATTCTAGACTGATCGAGTGTGGATAGATGTGTAATATTCTAGATTGATCAAGTGTAGGTAGATGTGTGGTATTCTAGACTGATCGAGTGTGGATAGATATGTAATATTCTAGATTGATCAAGTGTAGGTAGATGTGTGGTATTCTAGATTGATCAAGTATAGGTAGATGTGTGGTATTCTAGATTGATCAAGTATAGGTAGATGTGTGGTATTCTAGATTGATCAAGTATAGGTAGATGTGTGGTATTCTAGATTGATCAAGTATAGGTAGATGTGTGGTATTCTAGATTGATCAAGTATAGGTAGATGTGTGGTATTCTAGATTGATCAAGTGTAGGTAGATGTGTGGTATTCTAGATTGATCAGTGTTGCATTCTTTTATCACATGTAAAGAGAGTACTTCATTAAAACTAAATTTGTCCTACTTCTGATAATAACCAGTTTTACAGCTGAAAGACTGAGTAATTTTTGCATTAACTGTATAGTATTTGCCACATAATTCCTGGTTTGAGTACCTTTCTTCTACCCCGAGTGAATCCCTTTGTCTTGCTGGGTTGGACAGGAGGAGCCACATTGTTTGCATCTCACTTGTTGATAGAAGTTTAGTAAGTAACAGTTGTAATATTTTATTAGGTACAACTCTATTGAATATATTTATATGTAACAGTATCATATGCATTATTATTCTGTACATAACTTTAAAATTATAACATTATATAGTAAAATGGATGTGTTCCAACATCATTTCTTTAAAACAAATACTGTAATTACCTTTCTAAATGACACAAACACACTTTTTTTGAGAAATTATAAATCCCTCTTAGTCTGACTTGTGCCAACTAATAACCACTTGGTCTTCAAAGCCAATGCTTGCCACATAAATATGCTAGTTCTAACCACAAAATTAACAACTTTAAAATCAAAGCTCCACAGTATTTGAAAAAAGACAGTTATCTTTAAAAGAGTTATGTTACTTATTTCAATGTGTTTTTTTTTTCCACCAGTAATATTGGCAAAAGCTTAACATATTGTTGTCATCCTTTAAAAAGTATAGGTTACAGATACCTCCAATCTCTGGCCCTGACGGCAGTTATCTCTGCTACCACTGACTTTTGGATTTATTGAATCTTCACGTTGTAGGAAAAAAGTGAAACACTTTAACATATCCATTTAGTATATTTATATTATATATTTTTTTAGATTAGCTAGTTTGTGATATTTAAATGAATGTTTCATTTAATAAAGAATTTTAAATGTTTTTATTTGAATAAATCAGAAACTGGCTTCATTTTAGTGTTGATTCCAATTACATGCTTATACCTTCATTATGAACTGGTATCTAAATTTGAAAATTCACTTCTTTAAGTAATGTTCCACATCAGTATGTCAGAAAAGAAGATACCAAATATTAAAAAACAAGTCAAGGAAGAACATGTAATAATGAATTTGTTTTATTTAGCACAAAAATCATGTTTTGGTGATATGGGAAGACCACCTGTTTTGCCAGTGTTACCTGGTATAAAATAAGTGGTGTGATAAGAACTTCCCATAGATTCTGGTTCTTCTGCTTTTCTAAGCACTTGGAGAGCTTAAATGCATCAAAAATAGTACGTGAGGCCCATGACAGTGTATAAAGCTATTTATTGCTTTATACGTAAAGGTTGTGTCGATGTAGCAATTACACAGTTAACTTCTAAATGTTTAAAATTAATTGGTATCAAAACCGTCACTACATTTTTTTTTGTATTTTATTTCCTTTCTAAACAGCAACTATTCTCTGGCAGATACTATAGCTGCTATATTCATAGCTATGATGGTGTGTGTGACCATGTTTCCAATGAGTGTGTATAGTGGAAGGATTTTGTTACAGGTAAAATGTTTGTCATTTTAGTTTATTCACCACATAATGTAGTTCTCATCAGAAGTAACTTTTTAAGAATGATCTCATTAAAAGTATTGCAGACTATGATACATTTTCTTGTATTTGTAAAGTTTTAGTAAGTGTAATAAGTGTTTTATAGACTACACCCTCGTACATTATTGGGCAACTCGACAAATGTTTGCGGGAAGCATCAACTTTGGATGGAGTTCTCGAGTTTCGAAATGAATGTTTCTGGACACTGGCATTTGGAGATTTGGTGAGTGACCTTATTGGCTGGAAGTTTTCTGTTTTTCAATTAGTAATCTATATGGTATTATGATAAGTAACGGAGATGTGGTTTGATTCATGTGCAAACTTACCAAGAAAGATGAGATGGATATAATTGATCCACTTTGACTGTACGAAGACCTAATGTAAAATATACCCTATTAAATAATAACAAAACAGTTTTAATTTTTTATTTCAATACATGAATATATCCTCCAGTTCACTGTCTAATTTTGCATTTAGCCCCAGGTTACAGGAAGGGCCACAAAGCTGACTATCTTGACAACACATGCAGAGAAGATATTATTGTGTTGTAATTTTAAAGACGTTAACAAAGTACTTAAAACAAAAGAAAGGTGATATAAAAACCAACTATGTTCCTACTTTTTGGGCTGAGTGTATTGATGCCTGCCAGAGTTATTGTCAAATTATTCTTTAGACTAACCAAGGTTAGCAACCTAAGTTAGATATTTTAATTCTTATTAGGTGTACAAACTGGGGGTTGGTCATGCCAGCAAACACAGAACATTGCTAACCTACTACAAACAACACATGTATCAGTCTGCTTATGTGTAGGCAACCTTGTCCAATCCTTAAAGGTTGGGTGGAACGGAAACCAGTTTTTCAGATTCATTGTGCTTTCTAATGCTCCTTAAATAATGTTTTTTTTTTCATCAGTGTAAGATTATAAAAAAAAACAACTGTTCTTTGTATTTATTTTGGATTAAAACTATTTCCTCACATGATGTTAAACTAAACTGATAAACCTATATGAATTGTATACAGTCTGGGACAGTTCACGTAAGGGTCAGAAGAGATGCCAATGAACAACTAGTCTTAGCTCATCTAGTGGATCGACTTTCTAATCTCGTATCAGATCTGACCATTCAGGTAACTGATATTTTACATTAAAATCCCAAAATTCATTCTAAATTATATTAAGAATTTAGTATTGGGGCATGTATGTCAAAAAAGCAGTAAGCTACTTATGTACTTACATAGTGACCCCAAGCTGGTGTTCTAGGGTTAAAACACCTTGGATTTTTTGAACTAATATAATAAAGGATAAAGTATTTGTGTGGGCTGACAAAACCTGCTTGATACTATGTTCCATCTATAGGTTTTCAAAGATGAATGGGCATGGAGCACAACAACCTTACAGGTTCTT
The DNA here is from genome assembly GCF_000517525.1 of Limulus polyphemus. Classification (NCBI taxonomy): domain Eukaryota; kingdom Metazoa; phylum Arthropoda; class Merostomata; order Xiphosura; family Limulidae; genus Limulus; species Limulus polyphemus. The sequence continues at coordinate 7,750 of NW_013672055.1, read as the reverse complement.
AATGAATCGGCACTGAAATTTCCTTCCTTAGCCCCCAGCATAACCAGTACGATATCGCTAACAACGAGATCACCCGTCACGACAGGATATCCTAGTTTGTATGGTGGTAATTCTCAAGTACAAAAGATTCCACCACCTCAGACTCTTAATCCACCAAGTTTCTCTCCCACATCATGGAATCAGCAGTTTGGTTTTTCGTCGACTTACCTTTCTCCAGCTTCAGCAAGACAACCACTGGACGTAAAAACTAAGAACTATAGTCCATCACAAGGAATTAACCCTCCTCCTTTATAGTCTAATTATATTAATCTTCAAGTTGTTTTTAAAGTAACACTATTCATGTTTTTTGTCGTACTGGCCAGTCAAAGAAATTTTATGTTTATACTCAAAGGGTCATGTAAGTTATTTCTTTTAATCAAAAACCAGTATTAATAATTATAGAAGTATCGTACTTCTTCAAAGTTCTAAGAAAACACTAAGGTGAGCTCTATTTTACATGAAATGCGAGTCCAAAAATTGGTATTCCTTTGATATCCTGATCTTTTCTGAAACTTTACCACAACAAGGCATAAAAGAACGAGTCTTTATAATAACATAAGAGTAGAATGCAGTGGTTGACAGTTTATATTTTTTATGCATGTACAATTTTGATTGTAAAAGGTTTATTGAGTTAAACAGATCTGATGATAATAAATATTTGTAAGTTTTCCCCAGTTCTGTAATTATGGAGTTTCACCAAGTACTGAGGGTTGTAAGTAGTAAGTACATTGCTTACAAATTAACCTTCTGTAAGTTATGATTTTATGTCATCACAGTATAATCACATGTTTATAATTTATTTACTGATATTACATCAGGTTATCCATGAATCTTTCTCCCACTGTAAGCCATCTGAGCACATTAAGTAAAAAATGGTAGCAGCGAGATATCAAAGTTAACTGGTCAGCAGTTCCATCAGGCCTACTCCGTTGGAGATTGTTGAAAATGAAGTGTTTGTTCATCCTGAAATTTTGTAAAACTTTTTCTTACTGTTGTGGTTTAGGATTTGTTCTTTAGAGCAGCAACCCAAGAATCACAAGTAACTGTGGAAGAAGAGTTCTCTATATTTGTTTAATTCAGGCAATGTCCGAGACACTCGTGCCCAAATTCCATCTTGATACAGAAAACCAGAACAATTCATGGTTTTGAAGGTACTTTATCCATTGTGAAGTAATATTGAATTAGAACAATATCTGCAGTAGGATTTATTAAATATAAATTTCCAGAAATATCAAAAAGAATAAAATCTTCGTAAACAAGTTCCTCCGTTTGTGTATGATTTATAATCTAGAGAAAGCATTTCATTACATCATTTGTACTTCTAAACAGAAAATAAAAAAAGCAAAGCAAAAATTCCAACCAAAGACATAATTCCTGCACAAATAACAATAATATATATGGTCTCACAGTTCATGGTTATTCTAAAGTACAAAGTAGACAACTTAGACTAGGCTACACAAGCAGCTATATAATTAAATATTTTAGCGGGAGACTGATCTTGATAGTAGTCTATCAGTGTATTCTTCTTGCCACTGGCTTCGGAGACTTCTGAATTCATGTACAAAATTGTATTGCTGAAACAATAATGTCATGTCATTATTTTACTTTTATAAAGAAATGGGAAATATGTTTCTGAACACCGTAAGAGCGTGAAAAGATGACAAAATCATATTGCCATTTGCATACATCAAAATACTGATTTTATCCTGTTCAATTATTGGAAACAAAATCCTTTCTTTAAACAAAACCAAAACCCTTTCAATTCTTGTATGGTAATGAAAACTTAACAGTACAATTTCTTCAAAACTTTCCAAAAGATCAACACAGGCAACTGTAGAATGTGATTAATTTTCAGTTAATATATTGACTTAGATCACAACTTCATCTCATTTTGCTTTTTAGAAGGACTTTGAAGTCTATCTTAAATTCCCCTCTCTCTGGAGCAGCTGTGATTTGAATCTGGTAAACCAAGATACACTCCTTACTTTAGAGGCATTACAAGAGTAACTTCAAATTCTTTTAGTGAATCTGATAAAAGACAGAAAGGGATGTTGAGTACCTACGTTCTCTTTAATTTATTACTTCAACACTAGGAATGGCTAGTACAAGTAGCCCTCATGAAATGTAACACATCTCCAGTTACAACACAAGCTCCTTATGCTTAGTATTGTATACACGTATGGCTAAAAAAACACCACAGATGAACTTGAAAGCAAGAATTTTGTGAGACTTTAAATTGGCTCATTTGCCATTCGTTACTCTCCAATTTCAAGTCTTTTTATACCATGTAAGCTCTGTTTTAATGTGTAAGAGCTTCAACATCCTTAACTTTTGCTATTCATGTGCTTACGTATCCTTCCTTAACTGTCATTACCCTTGTTGTTATCACATCCTTCTATTGCCCTGTTTGCTTACAACAGCTGCAGGTCAGTATGGAATTTCAAAGTTTTCTTACTAGAAAGTCATGTTGGTTATATTATATCTGTTTACAGAATTCAAAGAGCTAAAAACTATTCATTTTACAGTTTAGTTTCTGTTTATACTGAGGTAATCAAAGCCACATTTTGATTAAAGTCTTAACCCTGTTCATTGGAAAAGATAACAGGTTTGTTGCTTTATTGTGTTTTTATATCTGGTCCTTAGCCCTATTGTAAAAAAAAATAGCTCTATAGGTGTGGGGGATAAGTTAGCAAATTGGATAGAAGAGTGGCTGAATAGAAGAAAGCAGAGGGTTGTTACAAATGGGATACCTCAGGGCTCAGTCTTAGGACCTTTACTCTTTTTGATTTACA
>NW_013672055.1:0-3960 GCF_000517525.1 Limulus polyphemus | reverse complement strand
AGGAGTCATCTTCAGCTAAGACAGTTATTTTTCTAACAGGGTGGTTGGTCTTTGGAATGGGTTGCCTTCAGATGTTGTACAGGTAGTAAATTTAAGCGAGTTTAATAAAAAGCTTGATAAGTATATGAATGAAAAGGGCTAGCTTTAAGATTCTTTTATTTAATTTTTTTTAATCATTTTAATTTAGTTTTGAGGACTGAACAGCTAAGATGGACCAATAGGTCACCTGTTGTCCCAAAATATTATGTTATTATGATTGGAAAAAGTAACAGGTTTGTTGCTTTATTGTGTTTTTATATCTGAACAGTCAATATTTTACTTAAGACTTTTTGTTTCTGCAGTAAACAAACTAAAAATAATTTACAACATGAGAAGAAATGTCTTTACATAAACTAGGTTGAACTTTCCCTAATTCCAGTAGTTTTGGGCAGATGTGCTTCTTCAACAGACTTGTGATAACTCTCCAGACCAGTTATTGGATCCCATATTTTCAAGTTCACAGAAGTTTCCAAAGTCTGAGTATATTTCTATGTTATTCTAGCTAAGATTTAGTTTTTGGATTCAAAAACAAATATATATATTCTTTAAAAGTTACAGTTAAGACTGAAAGCTGGTGAATCATTAGGAAGCAATACGCCTAAAATCATATAAACTGTGTTTGTTTTTAAATTGATGAATTCTGTATTGAGTGAAAGGCACCTGAAATGCTATTTTTTACATGCTTCTAATTTTGCATGGAAAATGTACAAACTAAGAGGAATGTGGAAAACATCTGCAGTTTACGTGATTTTCATCACAAATTTTAGGTTCATATATGTAATCTGGTTAAAAAGATGTAAATAATGCTGAACTTCAAACACTGATACACACTCTGTTAACCCGATGCTTCTTGACTGCAAGATTCATTGTGCACAAACATTAGCATCAGGTGTGATAAACTGTCAGTTAAAAAAAAAAGTCTTCCACTCTCAATGTATATCTTGTTTAAACATCAGATTCTTACGATTTCACAACATTTAATAACGGAAACTGATAGGTTTAACTTCGTTATATATGTCATGTGTAGAGGCAGTCACCATTCTCAACTTGTAAATGTTGTTTACGTGAGAGCAGACAGCTTGATAATGTAGTAGTCGTCTAACATGGAAATGGGTTTTGTTATCAAATATGAGAAAACATGTTTCATATTTCCAACTGTTTATAGGATGTTAACAGATGTGATCAATCGATTAGTTACAGTTACACTATGTGAATTCACACAGCACCCGATGTTAACAGATGTGATCGATCGATTAGTTACAGTTACACCATGTGAATTCACACAGCACCCGATGTTAACAGATGTGATCGATCGATTAGTTAGTTACACCATGTGAATTCACACAGCACCCGATGTTAACAGATGTGATCAATCGATTAGTTACAGTTACACTATGTGAATTCACACAGCACCCGATGTTAACAGATGTGATCAATTGATTAGTTACAGTTCCACTATGTGAATTCACACAGCACCCGACTCAACCTACCAGAGATACCTTAGTACTATCATCTGTTATATTTTAATCAAAGCACAAACCTTAACTGTCTGCACGGCACCAGGGCCACAAAGCTGTCGAAGCTTTTCAATGGTCTCATCAGGACCTGAGGTATCATCAACATGAAGAATGAAACATGCTGCCACTAAAACACAAGTAACACTTGTTAAAAAAATCCAGAACTTATTTGCTAAAAAAAAAAAGGAACCAATAAAATATATGTTACCAAGTTACTCTGTTCTTCAATTTATAGTCATATTCAAGAATAGAAGGGAACTTGTAATATTCATAATTCAATTTTAAGTAGTAAATACACCCAAAACTTTTTATCAAAACCTTTACCAGTTAAGCTCAAAATTAATTACATTCCAGTTATAGAAATGATTATTCTTAAATACATTTACTGTACAGGCAAGTATATAATAATTCTATTTTTACTATATTTCTGTTTAATAATTAGTTAAATTATGCTATCTAGAAGTCCAATTACTAACACTTCAAAATACTTCTACAGCCTCCCTCAAAAAACCAGGGAGAACAAAAACAGAACAATATTATATTCTGAAATCATCTGATAAACTATGACAATCTAGAGTGTACAGTAGAATGTTTTAAGACACATCTGTATTAAGGATTCAGTTCTAAAGTGTACAGTAGAATGTTTTAAGACACATCTGTATTAAGGATTCAGTTCTAAAGTGTACAGTAGAATGTTTTAAGACACATCTGTATTAAGGATTCAGTTCTTTAGAACTGAATCCTTCATACAGATCTGTCTTAAAACATGCTACTGTACACTTTAGAACTGAATCCTTAATACAGACTTAAAACATTCTACTGTACACTTTAGAACTGAATCCTTAATACAGATGTGTCTTAAAACATGCTACTGTACACTTTAATTAATAAACATTTTTTAGGTTTTGATGTAAAATACTTTACATTTGAATAACATACATCTATAAACACGTAAGAAACATTTGTTTAGTCAGTATTTCACCCTATATAGCTTACAGTTCTTTAGAATGACTAGTTTTGTTTTTTAGGATTGTAAACACCATTCAAAAAATAAAAAAATTGTTTTCCTGTGAAGAAAGGTGAACTACAGACTTGTGGGAATGTTACAAGACAAATCAGAATTAAGATAAAAGACAATTGTAGATTTCACAAAAACTTCATTTGTTAACAATGGTTTTTGCCAGTAAAGGTACCTGATGTAAAATGTACAATTGTCTTTGTGTTTTTTCCTCAATTCTCTTATTATGGAGTTTCACCAAGTACGGATGGTTTCAAGTATCAATTATACAAAGCAGAAATTACCGTGACTCACTGAACAACAGACGTTCCTATAATGATTATATTTCTTAGCAAATAAGACATAATTTTGTACTTTAGTAATTTGGCACTACATAACAGAAAGTTACATTCCACTAACAACCTGTTACTCTAGTTGTGAACTGTATTGTCTTATACATTGTTGGTAATATGCCTAGTTAAACTGTATTATGTTTTTCATGATATAAAAAAATACTGTTTGGTTTAAATATTAGTGATTAATTTATATTTGTGAGTGAATATTTTATTATTTTTAAGTTTTGTTATAATAAGAGTTAAAAGCAGACAATTGTAAAAGGTTTTGTTAATAACTAATTTGTGTCAAGAATATAGAAAGTGGCTTGAGACAAGCGGAAAGCAGCAGACAAACAGTATTAGACAGATAAAAGCAGAGAATATATTTGGTGTGAAGTTAAGTAACATAAAAGTGATAGGCCTAACGACTGACATAGGCCTAACGTTTGATATATATATTAGAGTGAAACTAACAGTGGAAAAAGAAATAAGAAAAAATAAGTTTATTCCATCAAAGCAAAATCTAAACTAAATGAATCAGCCTGAGTGCACAAGGAACATAGGATTTTCAGAAGAAAGAAGACCACAATCGTAAGTGAATCACACTAGACTAATAGTAATATTGCGATAGTATTAGCGAAAATGGTTCGGCTTGTCAACCGAGATTCTAAATAATTGAACAGGCCTAAGTGGAATTTTGACAAGAAGAGGAGAACTATGCATATACTGATATAACGTTTACGATGTGCTTATATTCTCTATAGTGTGGAAACTTTATTGTATATACGTTTAACTTGTTCTGAATATATATATTCTTTGAAAATAAGTAAAGTGTATGCTATTTATTCTTCATTGAATTTATCGCTAACAAGTCACAGACACCTACTGTAGAAGAATTCTCAGCCCAACAACTACAAAGTATATATTTATACTATTAAAAAATATAAGTAAAATACATTTATTTCGACAATTGGCAAAAAGAGAAACCAGAACCCATATACATTGTTGGTATTATGCCTTGTTAAACTGTATTGTTTTATACATTGTTGGTATTATGCCTGGTTAAACTGTA
>NW_013672054.1:46925-52611 GCF_000517525.1 Limulus polyphemus | reverse complement strand
ACGTTAGATAATCTACTAAAAATGTGCTAACACTTGAAGTTTCTTAGACTCCAGAAATCACCTTTTGTCTCACGCCCTTATCTTGTATATTTCTTTACTTCTTAGGGTAAACATCGAACCGATATCATAACTGTTATTTATTGTCCGTGAAAAACAGTAGGGGGTTGGACGAGTTTTATTTTGAACCACACTAAGATTAATGCCCACTGACATTGTTTACACAAACCTGAAAATCCAGTAATGTCTTTAGCTTTCAGGTTCCTTGCCTTCACCAGTGTAATGGACAACTCGCTGGTGCGGGGTATGTACAACAGCGTTATCAATATTTCTCCAAGCTGAAAGAAGAATGAGACCACAATCACGCACGTCATTTTACTTTTAGATGAAGCATTTTCCCTCTAATCAGTTTATATAACTTTGTCTTTGTCATAGCAACAGCTCAACTAACAGGGAAAGGAACTACAAGCTAGGCTACTTTTAGACAGAAAGCCTGTTTTACAATTGATCGTAATTGGAAGTCTTTTCCTCTTTGCATGACAATGCAATAATTCAAAAGCTACCGTACTGAATTTGTCTTTCTCTCATAACTAACGATATAGGGATGTTTTAAATTGAACTTAAATTCAGTTCGTTATGGCAGCCTTCCATGCTACAACTAAACTTTTGATTGAGGACCATAGAAAAGCTAAAAGCTTATTCAAACTGATTTTGGTTTTGTTTTATTATCACGTACGTAACATTTTAGTTCTGGATATTATAACCATTACAAATAACTTCCCATGTATCCACTCCCTTATGCAAATGACGTCGGTTTTGGTACAACACCCGCATTAGTCCTGATGCCTGACATATAAACTGAAAAACGTTTTTAGGTTTCAATGTAAATTCGAATAACGTTCTCTCTAGATCTCCACCCAAGCTACACAGGTACGAATGTCTGCTTTGATTATCGTTACCATAACTACATTTATCTTGATAGGGCGAGGAATCACAATCCCTTGCAGACTTTATAAGCAATTTTGTTGATTTTCATAACTTGAATTTATTTAATAGTTTTAAAGTTTACTTGAATTTATCTAACAGTTTTAAAGTTTACTTGAATTTACTTAATAGTTTTAAAATTGACTTGACCTTATGTAATAGTTTTAAAGTTTTCTGGAAGTTACCTAATAGTTTTAAAGTTTACTTTATCCAATAGTTTTAAAGTTTTCTGGAAGTTACCTAATAGTTTTAAAGTTTACTTTATCCAATAGTTTTAAAGTTTTCTGGAAGTTACCTAATAGTTTTAAAGTTTACTTTAATTTATCTAATAATTTAAAGTTACAAAAGTTACCTAATAATTTCAAAATTAACTTGTAGTTACCTGATACTTTTAAAGGTAACTTGATATTACCTAATAGTTTAAAATTACATTAAATTACCTAATATCTTTAAAATTACCTAATGTTTTAAAGGTTACTTGAAGTCATCTAATAGTTTCAAAGTTAACTTGAAGTTGCCTAATAGTTGCCCAAGTTACATATTTTCTGTCTGTACAATGATGTTACTTTAGTTTACCTTTCAACTTAGTCCAAAACACGTTTTTAGGCTGTCTGTATATTAGGATAAACAGGCCAATACACGTTTTTAGGAAACTTTAAAACTATTAAATAAATTCAAGTAAACTTTAAAACTATTAGGTAACTTCCATAAAACTTTAAAATTATTAAAAACTCAAGTTAACTTTAAAACTATTAGATAAACTCAAGTAAACTTTAAAACTATTAGATAAGGTCAAGTAAACTTTAAAACCATTAGTTAACTTCCAGAAAACTTTAAGCTATTAGATAAATTCAAGTTAACTTTAAAACTATTAGGTCTTAATTTGCACAGTCAAAATAGTATTCAACACGTTCACAACATTTAGGACATTGTGAGCACTTAATAAAAACAAAATAACTGTTCTCTAACTATTTCTTATGACATTCGTTAGTTAAGATCTTATCAATCATATCCAAGTCTGTCAATTACTGAACGACATAAGACATTGAAAGTGGTTACAACGAGAAAACCTTATTCTTACTATTCCTTCGGTTTCGCGGATTTGTTTCTTCTCTTCTTCTTCTTTGGACGACCTCTCATTCTGGTGACTTTAACATCAATCAGAACCTCACTGTGACTTCATCCACATATCACACTTTACAGCCTTGGTCTTGTAACTGGGATTAGGGTAAACATGACTTTCTCATATGTTCTTGTAACCGAAATTAGGGTAAACATGACTTTCTCACATGTTCTCGTATCCGAGATTAGGGTAAACATGACTTTCTCACATGTTCTTGTAACCGAAATTAGGGTAAACATGACTTTCTCACATGTTCTTGTAACTGAGATTAGGGTAAACATGACTTTCTCACATGTTCTTGTAACTGACATTAGGGTAAATGACTTTCTCACATGTTCTTGTAACTGACATTAGGGTAAACATGACTTTTTCACATTCTACACATGTATATTGACTACTTTAGTACTGAAAACAGGTATTCTATAAGTAAATATCATCGCAGAAAACAATGGAATTTTTACCTAAATCTTGACACAAACAGGAGAAAAAGATCGTTTTTAAATGCAAATGGTTCAGTATGAAGTGAACAAATGAGCACAAGTTTTATTGTTCGAAAGGGAAGTTTAGTGATTTTTCTCCTTTGCCAAACATCAAGACTGTTACTAAATTCAGTAAGACTGGCTCCCGATTTTAGTAAAAATTGTAAAGCATTTTGTAAATCAAATCATATTTTTTCAATAAAGTATTTTTAACTAAAGACTTATCAGTAAATTTACTAAGCCTTTAATGGGTGAAATGTGGTTTTTCAGGATAAGAATAAAAATAATTATTTTCAACTTAGTGCAGCCTCCTAGTGGCACAGCGGCATGTCTTACAACGCTAAAATCCGGGTTTCGATACCCGTGGTGGGCAGAGCACAGATAGCCCATTGTATAGCTTTGTGCTTAACTACAAACAACTTAGTGTTTTCATATTTCATTCCCTTCACCTGTATAACCTCGTAAATGAATATCAGAAGTTCTTTTTCGGAAAACCTGTAATTCATCTCCTATTTACTCTACCCTAACACTATCTGTAGTGAAATCATCTGTAGCGAAAGATGAAAAATATAAAGTATAATACATCTTTTTTTTCCCCTAAAATAACTGTAGATTGTAACATACAATTACAATTATTTTTCCTAAACGGCTTTATGTTCCTGACATTTTCACATCAGTTTTCTTTTAATTCTGATGTTTTATTTTTCTTCGGACAGTGTCTAACTAGCGTAACAGATGTATAAATCATCCAGCAAGAGGTTAGGGTAAACAAGCTAGGATATCCGGCTAAGACAACCTGCATGCATTCCTCAAGGAGAAATATTTTCGTTTAATTTTTCTTATCTAACCTAATATGCCCCTAATTTTTATATTTTATTTACTTTTATTATAAATATACAATAATAAATACAAGATATAGACAAGAACCAAGAAAATGATGAATATTTACTTCAATCCTTGAGGCCTTTTGCACTCGCGATGCGTGGTTTAGTAAGCCTTTTTTCCCTCACTATGTTGGTCGTCACAACATAATGCATGTAGTTTTCAAATGTGCATTTTCGAACACATAAAACATCTCAGGTATTAGAATACAATGCCTCAAAACTGCTATAATTTACCTGACTTTCTAGCTAACCTATAAATAGGTTCAAAAAAGTTCATTTTATTGTCTTTAATTTAAACACATCCATGCTCTGACCGCTAAAACAAAAGAGGCAATCGTCTGATTTATGTAGTTTAGAATATACTCTTTCTATTGGTTATAAATATGTCCAATAACAATGTCGGAGAGAATTTTAGACATTTTTAAAAGACAAAGGATATGGGATGAACGTGTACATTTGGGTTGGACAAATATAATAATATCTCAATAAAGCAAGAGGTTAACCGGTTAATATTTTATACTCTATCTTCTAAACAGCTATATTATGTGTTTCTAATCGGCTAATTAATCTGAATTCTTTATAACGGAAGAGAAAAAATCTATAATCGTGAAGTCAGAGTGCCACCTCACTATATATGACTCAGAAGTATAGAGTGAGAATTTATTATATTACTTTTTGAAATTAATAAATTAAAACGTAGGTAATATAAAAAATTAATTATGAGCTACGTTTTGATGTCAATTCTATCAATATATATTGATAATAAAGTAGTTTAATTAAATTTTGAATGTCACTGAATAAAAAATCGTGATATGAACATTTTGATCCTCCCGTGTCCATAGGGTTGAGAGGAATGTCATAAAAAAGTAAAAGATAAAAATGAACTCCATATTATCATAAATGTCATTTCTAGTTAAAATACAAATTAGACATATACTTTGGAAAAATACATTTCCTGTGGTTGGGGCCGTTTTACCTATAAGGTTGGATAAAGCGATGGGGTTAAAATGGTCCCATTTAACTCCTTGAAAACTATTTAGAATAAATGTTACCTTTGACAACTAAATTTAAATACTGAAATCAGCAGGGATCAGGAAGAGCGCACATAAGTTGAACATTATGTAAGACAATATTCCAAAAAAACATAGGTACTTGCGTTGAGTAATGGCGTAAATTGTAGCCAAAGCCTATGGTGGAAATGTACGCCACTGGTGTGGGGTAAGACGGCCCCGTGGCTTACGTCATAACGTGGCCATTTGTACGGAAGGGTCGTCTTGGCTCTACTTAAAGAAAAATTACAGAAACCTGGAAATATCCAGCAAATTTATCAATAGTAAAATTCGTTGCACACAATACTGTAGTGAATTAAAGAAAAAACTTATAAATTGAGACAAAAAAAATGTTTTGATTTAAATTATTCAGCGAACTCACATTCTCCTGCTTATTTATTCATTTATAGTTTTAGATAGTTATCCGCAAAGATTGGCGTTCTTATTAATTTACTTTTTTATTTGAAATGTCCTCACTGGCTTCTAGTGCACATTTTCTTTGTACAAAGTAAACTTGTAACTTTACTATAAACGTCATTGTTAATTACTATTTATTCACCCGTTTAACTCAGAAGGAATATAATAAAAATCTCTTTCACTTGGATTTTGTTCCCTAAGAATATTAAACCATTTATTGTCTACGAGCTTCGTGGACACAATATTAATTCCACCGTCCCAGAAGTATAGCAGTAAGTCTGAAGAATTATAACACTAGAAACCGGGTTTCGAGAATCGTGGTGGGAAGAGCACAGATAGCTAGTTGTGTACTTTTGCACTTAACTAGAAACATAATATCAAACTCAGGAGGTCATAGCACCCCAATAAGGAAGCAGAATGAAAGAATAAAAGTGTTTAAATTTTCGAAATCTTTCAGCTATAATATACCCTAGTGGAGATATTTTTATCCTTAGACATATGTCAGATTTAAAAAGATAATATTATATATGTATGTTGGTTCTGGTTTGTTATTTTTTGCCAATTGTCGAAATAAATGGCTTTTACATATATTTCTTAATAGTATAAATATATATTATGTAGTTGTTGGGCTTAGGATTCTTCAACAGTAGGTGTCTGTGACTTGTTAGCGACAAATCCAACGACGAATAAACAGCACACACTTTACTTGTTTTCAAACAATATATATATTCGGAACAAGTTAAACGTATTTAC
>NW_013672054.1:40476-46030 GCF_000517525.1 Limulus polyphemus | reverse complement strand
CTTCTTATGAATAACACTTCACTGACGGTCAAATATCTAATTCCTTGCTTTTGTCTTCTTATGAATAACACTTCACTGAAGGTCAAGTATCTAATTCCTTGCTTCTGTCGTCTCATGAATAACTGTTCACTGATGATCAGATGCTGAATTCCTTGCTTTTGTCTTCTTATGAATAACTATTCACTGACGGTCAGATGTTGAATACTTGCGTCTGTCTTCTTGTGAACAAGTCTTAACTGACGGTCAGATGATGAATTCCTTGCTTCTATCTTCTTGTGAACAAGTCTTCACTGACGGTCAAATGTTGAATTTCTTGTTTACACAGACAATTTTACTAATTGTTATAATAGAATACTTCAGAGTTTTTAGGTTATATTAATCGTCTTTTGTGAGTGGTATATAACTGTAATAATTTTATCAAACACCAGGCTGGTTCCTAGAGTTAAAGTAGTAAGAAGTAAGAAACGATTTAAAGCATTGAAAATTTTAACCATTTGTTGTTTTATTCATCAGTAGCGTCTCTTTGTTTTAGCATCATCAAGAGTCTCAAGACTGAAGAATCCGGTACGTCTTTGGATGTCAAGGTGCACATAAAACTGCGGATTTATATTGCCTTACTTGGATGCAGGAAACTGTTCATTCATTGCAAAAACGTCGCTAGGTGCTTAAAAAATTCGGGGATAGGACCCGTAAGTGCGCGAATTTTCGGCGTTTCTCCATGATATCGATCATGGTTCTCTACATTACTTGATTGGCCGTATCCTCTGCTGTGAACTGCAGTTTCGGCCACTCAGGCTCATCAGCACAGCTTGGGTGAGCAATCCAAAGATATACAGTTAGGCCTATTATAATGGTGATGTGTATATAATACATGCAGAGTTTTGAGTCCTTTATTAATCCATCATACAGTTTTAATGATTGATACTTCTGGTTGTTGTACCAAACGTGCTCGCCCTTTTAGCCGTGGGGGCGTTATAATGTGACGGTCAATCCCACTATTCGTTGGTAAAAGAGTAGCCCAAGAGTTGGCGGTGAGTGGTGATGACTAGCTGCCTTCCCTCTAGTCTTACACTGCTAAATTAGGGACGGCTAGCGCGGATAGTCCTCGTGTAGCTTTGCGCCGAATTCTAAACAAACAAACAATCTTCTACAGTAGGTGTCTGTGACTTGTTAGTAATAAATTCAACTATGAATAAACAGCACACACACTTTACTTGTTTTCAAATAATGTACATATTTGGAACAAGTTAAACGTATGTACAATAAAGTGTTTACACTATAGAGAATATAAGCATATCGTAAACGTTATATCAGTATATGTATAGTTCTCCTCTTCTTGTCAAAAGTCCACTTAGGCCTGTTCAATTACTTTAGAATCTCAGTTGGCAAGCCCAACTATTTTCTCTAATACTATCGCAATATTAGTCTTGTGTAATTCACTTACGATTGTGGTCTTCTTTCTTCTGAAGATCCTATGTTCCTTTTGTCAAAGAATTGAATCAGCCTGAGTGCACACTTTAGAATTTCGCTTTGATGGAATAAACTTATATTTTCTTATTTCCTCTTTCACTGTCAGTTTCACTCTAATATATATATATATATATATATATATATCAAACGTTAGGCCTATGTTAGTCGTTAGGCCTATCACTTTTACGTTACTTAACTTCACACCAACTATATTCTCTTTACTTTTATCTGTCTGTCTGCTGCTTACCGCTCGTCTCACGTTATTTATATCTTTATTACATAGTCGTCTGGCCACTTTCTATATTCTCGACACCAATTAGTTATTAACAAAACCGTCTACAGTCGTCTGCTTTTAACTTTTATTATAACAAAACTTAAAAAATAATAAAATATTCACTCATGAATATAAATTAATCACTAATATTTAAACCAAACAGTCTTTTATATCATGACAATATATCTTATATTTAATATAAAGAAATTGTATGCCCTGTCTTGAAAATTGCGATACTATATGTAGTTCTGTGACATTAGGCGGCAAATATGGCAGTACGTTAAACTGTTATAATGCAGTATTTAACTAGATTCGTCATTTTTTTATAAATCCTTAGATCCTTACGTTAAGGTGTGGCTGCATCGAGGAGAAAAACGGATCGAGAAAAAGAAAACGGAAATTCATAAGAAAACACTGGATCCCACTTTCAATGAAACATTCCAGTTCGTTGTTCCTTGGGAACATATTCGGGAAACGTCCCTGGCAATAATCGTTATGGACTTTGACACTGTAGGAAGAAATGAGGCAATTGGGAAGGTGGTGTTGTCGTCCCGCAGTGGACCAACAGAAGCCAAGCACTGGGGAGACATGCTGAGCAAGCCAAGGACACCTATTTCTCAATGGCATAGATTGAAGAGTTTTTAGCCAATCTGTCAGACCTCGTGGCGTCACGGATTAGGCTTAGGAGTCTTTTAGTATAAGACTGTAATGAATTGAAGATATAGTTATTGATCCGATTGTCCGTAAGAAATTGTCAACCACATTGAGAATGATTTACAAGGTTTTCGAGGGAATATTTTTTTTTCAATTACTGATTATCGTGAGTTTTGATTGTTTTTGGAAACATTAAGTGTTAAATATGGGTAAACCTATTCTTAGAAATATATTCTCTGCTAATTACAAATGTTTGCTCTGCACAATTATAGTGATACTAATGTGTTTTAAGATACGCTTGGTTCGTGTTAGGTCATCATGTTGCTGGGCACGAAAGTTCAAACTGTTCCATTTTGTGCATGCTTATCCAGAGTTTGTCATTGATCTCATTGTCATGTGTGATGTAACCCTTAAGAAAGAATGTTGAGTAACGTAAACATGTTTCTATACAAACAATACATGAACTCAGTAGAAATTAAACTAGATCTATCGTTTCTTTATGTTCGTATAAACCAATAGTACTTATTTAACAGAGTGTTCTGTTTACCAACACATATTTTAACTCTAAAGCCACAGATGTTGTATTGTTAATATTTGCATAAGCCAACAGTATTTGTTTTACAGAGTTCTCTGTTTACCAAAACGTATTTTAACTCTAAATACATAGAAGTGGTATTGTTTACTTTTGCATAAGCCAACAGTATTTGTTTTACAGAGATCTCTGTTTACCAAAACGTGTTTTAACTCTGAATAGTGGTATTGTTTATTTTTGAATAACTCAAAAATGTTTGTTTTACAGAGTTCTGTGTTAGCCCAAAGGTGTTTTAACTCTAAATCTATAGAGGTGTTATTGTTTTTGCTCGTATAAACCAACAGTATTTGTTTTACGTAATGCTCTGTTTGCCAAAACGTGTTGTTATCGATAGAAATGAAAAACAAAATTAGTAAAATTGTAATTCAAACACGTAGATCGGGCTATTAAAACGTGTTTTAGTAACATAGAGTAGATTGAAAAATTAGGCTTAGTAAAATTAAACTTTAACTTTTTAAAAAAAGCTTAGGTTTTATGATAATTTAGTGCTAAAATATAACCCAAAATTTGAATAACGGTATGCATGGTGGTAGCATACAATAGTTGGTGTCTCTGTTAGAACAAGTATACCTGTGATACAACAGATTTATATGTATACATATATATATATATAATCGTGTGTGTGTAATTATATATGTGTGTATGTCATTCTAAATGTTTAAGTACAGTAGTAAATGTTTTCAAACGTTGGTTGAGCTTGAGCAGCTTGTCATCAAAAATAAAATAAGTTTCTGTTATCTTTCTCGTTTTAATAGTTATTTTGTTGGAATCCGCATTGAACACAAGTAGGTGACAGCACTATTACAAATGTATTTAATGGCGACTGTACAAGAAAAAGCAAAGTACATGTAGCACTGGTAAAAACATTCTAATAAGCTATTACAGGAAGCAACAAGTGTAACAGTTTACGCTGTTTCCTTTTTCATTTTAAAGGTGTAAGTTGTGAAGGATATAAGCTTAGAATCTACTGTTCAACTAGGTTTAACGAAAAACCCAAAGTATAAAGTTTTTGTTCAACAGAACTACTAGTGTGATTAAATTGGAGTTATTTTCATCATTCATATTCTGTGCGTTTATATTAAACGTTTCCCTACAAGAAGTGTCCAAAATCATTTAGAAATAATACAGTTCTCGTAAAATAACGCAGATAACGTGAGACTAAAGGAAACACGCGAATGTGTCGAAACTAGCTTCTGACAGTTTGTTCCGATTACAGAGTTTTTTTTTGTTTTTTTTCTGGTTCACATTTTTGTGTTCTTCTCTAGGTTCTCTAATGAATAAAATTTGTAAATTAATTTAGTATATGATTTTGGCATATAACAAAAAACAATATCAATATTAGGTTTAAAGTTGTTAGGCGCATCTAGCTCACAAGTAGGTTTAGTGACATTACTAAAATTTGGCTCAATACTAGGCTTAGTCTCATTGGCCAAATTAGTTGGTTTAGTTTCATTAGCCAAAAGTGGATTATTTCTAGGCTTAGTGTCGTCAACCAAATTTAGTTCAACACTGGGATTAATGTCGTTAACCAAATTTAATATAATCATAACTAGTTGATAATTACAACTCCAAAGTGTTTTTAATACACGTAATAGACTACAGCATCACACGTGGTTATCTTACGTGGAGTACCTGTTGGTACAGTAAACAAACTTTGACTTGTCTTATCACAAGTCGTACAAGACATGACAGAATATTTGAAGTTATATAACCACCATTGTGGATATATTACAGATAGCTCATTGTGTAGTTTCGTGCTTAATAACAACCAAACCGAAATATATTATTTAGGGTTTTAACAGGTGGTTAAAATTCTGATAGAACAATTTATTAAACCTACATGGCTTAGTAGCCATAAGAGCTGAGAGACGTATAGGGGTCGTTGTCTAGTTTTATTATAAACGTCTGCTAACAAGATGAGGGGCTATTGAGATATTACTATGCTATAATATCCAGAAATACTAAAACAATAGTTTTTTCTGGAAGAAATAATTTAATATGTAAAAAAAAAAAAACTATTTTGAACCGTATACCATATGTATGGTTATATATATTAAATTTATAATTAACGCAGGATTATTATTTCAGTTTCACAGAAATAGACCTGTAACAATTATTAGAAGTAGAAACAAACAAAACGAAAGAATAAAAGGATTAAACGAATAAACATGACACAATATTTACCTAGCTGCACAGGAGTTAAGAATATTTGTAAATTTCATTTCGTTTTCATTTACTTTAGAATTTCAGAGTTCTTTCTTGCTATCTAAGAGCTTTATTCATGTTTCTAATTGAGACGTTACAAGAAATATTTATTATTGTTTAGCCAGAAGGAAGTTTAACGTAACTTGATGGGTATGGCTTAACGTCTGGAACGCTCTCCAAAGTTTATGAAGCAGTTTGAGCCATATATACAAAAAGTGAGTTAGGCTAGAGTGTGTGTTAGCAAGTTTGTTAGTCAGTGCATGATTTAGTCAGTTTGTCCGTTAGTTCAGCCAGTTAGTTAATTCACTTACTGTTGTTACGTCTCTGGTCGTTTGTTAATTACTCGTAAAAATTCTTTC
>NW_013672054.1:35830-39902 GCF_000517525.1 Limulus polyphemus | reverse complement strand
AGAATCTCATGACGTGTTACTAGGGTCACGTGACTTCCGCTGTCGTAACACTGTGAATACTGAGTTTGTTTTTCGACGAAGAAATGATTTACTAGTAGATAGAATTTTTGTTAGATGTAGTTTACATGTGAAGGTAGGCTTATCGGTGAATGTTAGTCACGCTGACTGTGGAACTTGTAGCAATGAAACGGTTTCGTTATTAGTGTTAAGTGGACAGTACTTTTTATTTTTGTGAGGTAATCTAAAAACTCTCACAATAATTGAAACCTTTCTGACACTGGTGCCAGGAATGGAGTTTTTTTGATATAGGTAAATTAAAATCCAGACTCAATTTTATGGGAATTATAAAACAGCGGTCATAAGATAAAGAAGACAGAAACAAAAAATGGAAGGAATATACAGGAAACTGTCTTTTTGCCAGTTGTCAGAATAAAAAGGTTTTTAGTTATATTTATTAATAATATAAATATATACTATGTTGTTGTTAGGCTTAGGATTCTTCTACAGTAGGTGTCTGTGACTTGTTAGCGACAAATCCAACGATGAATAAACAGCATACACTTTACTTGTTTTCAAATAATATATATATTCGGAACAAGTTAAACGTATTTACAATAACTTCTTCACGCTATAGATATTGTTACGTCTCCGTTTGTTAATTAACTCTCCGTAACTTCGTTCCGACGAAACTTTAGCGACACAAGTCCTCACTTAATAAAACTGGTTTATTCTTTCTGAATATAACTTCACGATACACTTGATTTCAACATTCGCGCTAAAACAAACGCTATAACGAACGTTAACTTCAAAAAATACTTTCTCACTGCAGATCAATTACTCACTACCTACACACACATTACATTATTCCGTCACGTTGTCACCCTCTTTTATATACCCGACTACCCTATATCTAGTAAATACTAGAGCATTCGCCAAGGTACAGGATAGTTCTAGAAACGTGGCGTCACAGTAGTCATGTGACTCGCTGACGCAACAATATTATAGGCATATCATAAACACTATATATGTAATTCTCTCCTTGTCAAAAGTCCACTTAGGCCTATTCAGTTACTTTAGAATTTCAGTCGACAAGCCGAACTATCTTCTCTATCACACTAGTATTATGGGTGTGGTTCACTTACAGTTGTGGTGCGGGTTATCGTAATCGTTTGGTCTTTTTTTCTTCAAAGTATCCTCTGTTCCTTTTGTGAAAGTGCACTCAGACTGATTCAATTTCTTTAGAAACACGCTTTGGCGGAATAAGTTATTATTCTTATCTTTTTTTCTACTGTTAGTCTTACTCTTAACATGTTAAACGTTAGGCCTATGTCAATCGTTAGGCCTATCACTTCTACGGTAGTAACTTTACTTTCTTCTGCTATTATCTGTCTGCTTTTAACTTTTATTATAACAAAAACTAAACAATAATAAAATATTCACTTACAAAAATAATCAATAATATATAAACTAAACAGTCTTTTATATCATGACACCCAGCTAAAAGACGTGACGTTCGATAATCTCTACATCAATGAATTATTAACGAAACTTTCTACAATCGTCTGCTTTTAACTCTTAATATAAAAAAAGATAAACAATAATAAAGTATTCACTCACAAAAATAAATCAATCAATAATATCTAAACAGTCTTTTATATCATGACAGAAATTAAGAGATGATTTACAAGAAAGATGCAAACAGGAATCAATGTGATCGAAGAAGCCATAAGAAACTGACAGAAGGATTATAAAAAATATATATAAAAATTAAAAGGAAATCATTGAATAATAGAAGGATTATAAAAAATCAAAGATGCCAGATAAAATATACAGAAGGACATCAACACCAGGATGCAAGGGTCAAACTTGTCACATCTCTCTCGGCATTCATTCAACAATTTTGTCGTCAAATACCAGAAGCTATACAATATGAAAGAGGAGAATCCATCTGATCTACATCTGTTAACAGTACCATTATTCCATTTATGACTGCATTACTTTCTTGAAGTACCCCAGCTACACAAGTACCTCATCAAGTTGCAGAACCTAACAGCCCGGTTCAGCAGCATCTTCCAGTCAGGAAACCAACAGCTGTGTTGTTAAAAGTTCCATGGGAGGCATATCAAGTATGGTTTGAAATAGTTTCCAAAGTAACTAGATGGACCATCATTAACAACATCAAGCAACCTTCCAAAAGAGAGCCCCTGATTAAAAAAAAAAAGTCCACCTTTTGAAAGCCTTTAGGTTATAGGGTTTCATATTTCTGTTTTAAATTGACTTTTGAACCTACATGTTTTTTCAACGTCAAGAACTATTAGGGATTAGTGGGCCATCTTATCAACAGATTTGAAGCGTTACGTCAGAAGTAAATTTCTAAAGTAAAGTTCAGGAACATAGTAAGAAGGAAGAACAAGACAACTTATCCATGTGTTCCACGGTGTCACGTGACTAGTTCAGAGATGCCTTAGTTACTAGGAGTATGAGAATAAAGGTACATTTTTAATGGAAGCTGTTAAATTGGCGATGAAATATAGACCAATTAACGTTGCAGATAAACAACTAAAAATCCAGGAATTATGAGATTATTAGATCAAATAATGCGGAAACATTAACTCCCTCTAGAATTAATTAGACAACCGTTTATCAAAATAGAAGTAAACAACAGAATATAAGATATTTCAATTAAAATGACATATTGTAAGAGATCATTTGTTTTAAACACCACTGAATTTTCTGATGAATGTTATGCTTTCTCAGTAGTAAAATGAAAAGAAAGAAATGCATTTTTGAAATAATTTATCAAAATCAAATACAATGATACCTGTGTTGATAAACATCTTAGGTCTCGCAAAACAGGTAAATTATCTTAACAGATTGATTGTATTTAATCGATTTGAAGTTCATTTTAACTATTTATGAGTTTAATTTAGTTAAGTCACGAGGGACGACTATGTTTTGTTTCAAAGAGAATTTTAAATTTTACTTCTGGTACTGAACGAGTAAGAACTTACTGTAATGAAATAAAGTTGCACGTGGTAATCGCTTGCCTGAACTACTCACGGTAGAGTGAGCATGTTAGTGTTTAGGGGCCGTATTCCTGAACAAGACTGCATGCTAAGACGACTGTTCAACAATAACCGAATCCATTTCTGACTGGGAAATCGAACATAAGTTTTTGATCCATGTCGAGTTCGTCACATTCTCTGCCTACGGGCAATACCATTTATGTTTTCTCAGAATTCAGTCACGTGACTGTCAGTAGTTTCATTAATATTAATAGCCTGATTCACGTTATTTAGCGCACGTCTCCTAAAACTGGTAAAACGTGATCTGGTCTAAAGTAAATATGTGATAAGAAATGAAATTAATATTAAAAAGTATTTTCAGCATTTATTTGCCATCTCAGTACTACCGGTTTTCAGAGGTAGGATTGTGTAATATCATTTAAAATATTATCTTAGTAACTAGAGAACGGTTAACATGCCTAGACTGTAAATCTTAGGGTTCGCGTTCCGTTGCCCCCAAAGACGCGTTGTGCATTTGGGGCTGAGGGTGCTGTATAAGGATGACAGTCAAATCCCATTAATCAATCAGATAAGAGTAGTCCAAGATTCGATGCAGGGTGTTATTGCCTTCCCTCTAATCAGTCATTTCAACATTAGGGATGGCTATGCTCAGATAGTCCTCGTGTAGCTTTGCCCAAATTTCTAAAACTAACAAAGACTCAAGTGCTCATCAGTAGGGGCTATTACATGCTTATATCTGTAGGGTTGATATTCAGACTTTTATTACTTTTTTATTAGCATGTAATTACTGTTAAATTAAACAACTTTTTTAACGTTATCTTAAAAATTTCTTTGGCAACTTTGTATCCCGATTTTCGTGTAGTGACATAACTTTTTTAAGAATTTAAAAAGGGAAGAATATTGGGTTTTAAGAGATGGCAAAACTTGACGGTCAGTCTTAGCAGCTCTAAAAACTTATGAGATTGTTAATCTATAGTTTGTTTGTTTGTTTTTTTTGTTGGGGTGGGGGGGGGGGGTAAGTTGTTTGTTTTAGCTCTTACACAACC
>NW_013672054.1:31085-34830 GCF_000517525.1 Limulus polyphemus | reverse complement strand
TAAGTTGTTTGTTTTTAGCTCTTACAACAACCACATGAATGATTCCATAACGTCTTAACAATTAAATAATGAAAGAATATTGGGACCTTACAGATTGTAAAACTTCAAAGATTGGTTGGGACCTTACAGATTGTAAAACTTCAAAGATTGGTTGGGACCTTACAGATTGTAAAACTTCAAAGATTGGTTGGGACCTTACAGATGGTAAAACTTCAAAGATTGGTTGGGACCTTACAGATGGTAAAACTTCAAAGATTGGTTGGGACCTTACAGATGGTTAAACTTCAAAGATTGGTTTTAGAATTTTCAAGAAGTTATGAGGTCAGTTCGAGCACTTGGGGGCTGTCTTCTGACAAAAGATTACGTAATTCCCCAAATAGCATTCAAAGTAGAAATGAACAAAACAAGAAAACAGTGGTTATTTTTGCATGGCCCCCAGGTGACTGAGCGATGAACCTAAGGACTTATAACGCTACAACTCGAGTTTCGCTACTCGCGATGGTCAGAGCACAGATAATCCATTGTGTATCTTTGAGCTTAGCAATAAACAAACAATAATTTTATATATTGAAAATAGATCTTTATAAATAATACACGGGGTCTGAAGTTAATGTTTCAAGCATGAAAGGTTAGTTTCTACAATTACTAAATTAATTCCCAAGTTCAAATCCCGTCACCGAATATGCTCAACCTTTCAGCCGTCGGGGCGTTATAAAGTGACGGTCAATTGCACTATTCGTTGATAAAAGAGTAGTTCAAGTGTTGTTAGGTGGGTGGTGTTGACTATCTGCCTTCCTTCTATGATAGTTTATCACTTCGGAATTAGTGACAGCCAACGCAAATAACTCTTGAGTAGTTTTGCTCGAAATTAAAAAAACAATAACAATCATAAAAATGCTAAATAAACTCAAGTAACTCAAAATCCACTGTAAAATTAAAATTTAAAGAACTTGAAGTTAAATACTAATCAATCTAAATTAATAATATACAAAAGGCATGTTTGATTTTGTTACTAAGGCCTAGTTTAAGTTACTAGCTGAGCCCTAAGGGAAAGTACATATAAAATTTATAGCATGTAACTTGCATTAATTAAACAGCTGGGTACCTTCGTTGATAGTTGTGTTTTTGGCTTAATCCCAACAGCGTCTTTGAGTTGCGACCAGCTTAGTCAGGAGATCTGGGTTAGACGTCAATCAATAATTTTAAAAGTGTCGACAAAATGGAATATATTGGAAAGGAAAAACTTTATAGAGTAACCTTTTTTCTGTGCATGGTTTGTTTTTACACGACTGAATCTAAAAACCATAAAAGCAACACATGCGCAATGCACAGTATAAAGGATTAAACAATATTTCCAAAATGTGTAACTTCCGTCTGTTTAATCTTTAGTTTATTAAATTAAATGAAAAAAACCTAAAACAAGAAATGTAACTTCTCTTAAGAGAAGCGCCCCCCAGTGGCAAAGCGGTATGTCTGCGGTCTTACAATGCTAGAATCCGGGTTTATGCTTAATTACAAACAAATGTAAGAGGAAAAAATATAATTATGCATTTGTGGTAAATGGTATTAGTCGCACATTGTAAGAAAGATTTTCACGTGCTAATACAGTGTCATGTTGCTGCTGCACATGCGAGTCATAGATAGACTTATGACTGGAAGTTTGTCAGGATACTTTGTAATGAAACGGCGAGATTATCAACCAATGTAGAAGCAACATTTTGAGACGGAAGCATTTACGACAGCAGAGGCTCCGAAACCACACCCCAATCAATGTAAAGCCACACCCTCTTCCGCAAAGTGAAGACTATGATTACGAAAGAGAACCTTCTGATCCTAAAAGCAACTGCAATGAAACTGGCTATATCTAGGAAATTAACAAATAATTAACTTAAGTTTGGGGGAGACTTATAAGTCAAACACTCACAAATTTCCAGCTATAATGCGAACTCAGTTCTTGTTTTCATAAGAAGGAGCCGAAGAAACTGGAATCTCAGCATTCCCATTAGACTACTTTCCTGTCAAGTCCCCGAAACGGTTAGAAACTGGAATATCAGCATTCCCATTAGACTACTTTCCTCTCAAGTCCCCGAAACGGCTAGAAACTAGAATCTCAGCATTCCCATTAGACTACTTTCCTGTCAAGTCCCCGAAACGGCTAGAAACTGGAATCTTAGCATTCCCATTCGACTACTTTCCTGTCAAGTCCCCGAAACGGCTAGAAACTGGAATCTTAGCATTCCCATTCGACTACTTCCTGTCAAGTCCCCGAAACGTCTAGAAACTGGAATCTTAGCATTCCCATTAGACTACTTTCCTCTAAAGTCCCCGAAACGGCTAGAAACTGGAATCTTAGCATTCCCATTAGACTACTTTCCTGTCAAGTCCCCGAAACGGCTAGAAACTGGAATCTCAGCATTCCCATTAGACTACTTTCCTGTCAAGTCCCCGAAACAACTTCGTTGGATTATTGTGCCTTTAGCTAAGATCCACGTCAGTGACATGTCAAAGTTTTCCAGTATGTGTGGTATAATATTAACCTTGGCATTATTCGCTGAAGACCTACTCAAATAGAAATTGCAATGTCCACTAATATTGCACAAAGATGGCCACTAGACGAAACAAGATCGGTGATAAAGTAATTCGAAGGGCAGCACGATACTTTAATTCCATATTCAACATGGGACGTTTCTAGAAGGTTTGGTTAACCCTTACTAATAGGTTTAGTGAGCCTAAGATAGCTTTAGGCAATAGTATCAGTTCTAGGATTTTAAGGGCTTTTTTTTTTTCTCCATTGAGTCTTCTAGCGTCTCCCTAATGACTGTATGAACTTTATCTCAAAAACTCATTCGGAAATTTCCCAAAGTTTTCGGTTTAGTTAACTTACACATTGGAGTTTAGAAAATTTTGAAAAATAAATGAAGAAAAACAATTCATTTCTTCTTACTGTTCATATTCTCAATGTTCTATTTCAAATCGATTCAGCAAACTTTTGAGACTGAACGTGGAAAGAAACTGGTCTTGATCAACATACGTTTATTAGGCCTACTATAGATAGAAATCACCATCCAAGTATTTTCTCAGCATCTTTACACACTTCTGGATCGTTGGATTGACTTTAAAGTATCGTTGATGTAGAAGTTGTTTAAATCGATACAAGGTTGGTGGTAAGCCTAAAAGAATTTTTAAATTAATATTGAATTATCGTGCGAATCTCTGTGTGTATGTACACACATATAGAGATATAGCAAATGGACATTTACCCAATTAAAACACTATTTAAAATAAGATGTAGTACGTATTACGTGTTAACAATGCAAAATAAATTTTCTTAAAGTTTTTTTTTAAAAAACAACAAAAAACGAGATTCTATATTCTCCAAATTATAAGACACTAACTTTTATTCCGCTAGGACTTATCAGTTCTGTCTATATAATACATAATATTTTTCTAAGTTTTTTTTGTTATATGAGACCACTTATCCTCCAAGCTATAAAACATCAAGCAGATTGGTTTATCTATCTTTGTGAAGTCGTTCCATACTACTTTTTTACAGCAAGTATTAATAATTGTCCGAGTTGATTTTACGAATATATGAGGCGGATTCGATGACGAGGAACCCACCTTGAGACTAATAATGGCTGGAGACGGCTTGAATGGGTAATGAAGAAAAACTTCAATATAAGTTTAACATAACAGCAAATGTACGACGTTTCGACAAGGTTCGACCTGATGATGACAAAACCTT
>NW_013672054.1:25146-30831 GCF_000517525.1 Limulus polyphemus | reverse complement strand
AATTTACGGTTTTAAAATTCCTGTGTACAGTATATTTTAGTGTCGTAATTTACGGTTTTAAAATTCCTGTGTATAGTATATTTTAGTGTCGCAATTTACGGTTTTAATATTCCTGTGTACAGTATATTTTAGTGTCGTAATTTACGGTTTTAATATTCCTGTGTATAGTATATTTTAGTGTCGCAATTTACGGTTTTAATATTCCTGTGTACAGTATATTTTAGTGTCGTAATTTACGGTTTTAATATTCCTGTGTATAGTATATTTTAGTGTCGCAATTTACGGTTTTAATATACCTGTGTACAGTATATTTTAGTGTCGTAATTTACGGTTTTAATATTCCTGTGTACAGTATATTTTAGTGTCGTAATTTACGGTTTTAATATTCCTGTGTATAGTATATTTTAGTGTCGTAATTTACGGTTTTAATATTCCTGTGTATAGTATATTTTAGTGTCGTAATTTACGGTTTTAAAATTCCTGTGTACAGTATATTTTAGTGTCGCAATTTACTGTTTTAAAATTCCTGTGTATAGTATATTTTAATGTCGCAATTTACAGTTTTAAGATTCCTATATATAAAAAAACGAAAACGTGCATCGACTTTTTTGTTATACTAAACTGAAAGATAGATCGATTGAAAAGATTTCCTAAACAGAAGATAAAATGGCCAAACCAAGTTAGAGGAATTCAATGTAAATCTTCTTCCAGTGACTTGAAAATAACTAAAGAAGAAAAAAGATATTGAATTGGCTTGGGCTCGTGAAGAAAGAAGTTTTTCTTAGTGGTGAGAAATGACAAATTTAATTTGTAAATAAAATCATGACTGTCGAACAAATTATCCCTTTTCACATGGGTCACGGGTCAAAGGCCATGTCATCTCAGCACGAAGACCAAAACATTGACCAAAAATTATCCACAGATAGTTCTTGTCTTAAAGAAAGCCTCAGACCGGAACGTTGTCCAAAACCTGTCTTGTCCAGGCAAACCTGTCCCAAAGAAGACCTCAGCATAGAAACCGAAACGTTGCCCGTAAATTCTGCACCGCTGTCCTTGTCTTAAAAGGCCTCAGTATGGAGACCGGAACTTTATCCAAACACTTGTCTACAGGGTAGTTCTTGTCCATGTAAACCTGTACTAAATGAAGACCTCAGTGTGAAAACTGAAACGTTGTCCACACATAGTTCTTGTCCATGTAAACCTGTACTAAATGAAGACCTCAGTGTGAAAACTGAAACGTTGTCCACACATAGTTCTTGTCCATGTAAATCTGTACTAAATGAAGACCTCAGTGTGAAAACTGAAACGTTGTCCACACATAGTTCTTGTCCATGTAAATCTGTACTAAATGAAGACCTCAGTGTGAAAACTGAAACGTTGTCCACATGTAGTTCTTGTCCATACAAACCTGCACTAAATGAAGGCCTCAGTGTGAAAACCGAAACGTTGTCCACATGTAGTTCTTGTCCATACAAACCTGCACTAAATGAAGGCCTCAGTGTGAAAACCGAAACGTTGTCCACATGTAGTTCTTGTCCATACAAACCTGCTTAGACTAATGATGTGTGAGATGCATGATCCACTTAAAAAAATTCAAATTATTTAATAGATTTAGAATTTTAATAAATCTTCAAACGTATGAGTAAGTAAATAACGTCATTAATGTAACAACGCACTTAAAAATCGCCAGAAAACACATAGCCAATAGGAAGAGATAGAACTTGATGTGTTCCCCTGTGGGTCAGCGACAAGTTTACAGACCTACTAATCTAAAATCCGATTCCTCGCTGTGGACAGAGAGCCCATCGTTTAGCTTTGCTCTAATGTAGAACTCGATGTGTATGATATTCATCAAAGTGATAGAGCAGCTTATGAATCAAAGATTATTATTAACGTTCCTGTGTTAATGGGTCTGTAAAGATGGGTTTACTCAAGTCGATGCTGTCAACAGTAACTTACCTGAAGTCTTGGGGCGTATCTTCTGTTTTTCATATATGAAATATTTATTTTTTTGACTATATTGTTCAAACTGTCTAGTCTAAGATGTAAAATATTTGGTTGTTTATGTTACTCAGTATTATTAAACTTAGTCAAATAATAAAAATAATAGATGTGGATTATGTATAATATCAAACGAGAGTAACGTTTATTTTTCTGTACGTAAAGGGTGTAAGAGAGTAATTTCGAGTAAGCTGCAGATATAAATACCAGCGGGTCGTTGCTGCCACCATTACGTTCTCTTGTAAGTACTGAGATGAAACTTTTTGGTAATTTTTCCTAAAATTCCTCATTTGGTGCATGTTTTTGTCACTAGATGGCAGCAGTACAACGTAACAAAAAATCTTGCTTTTCCATTACATTCTAAGTTAACATCTTGTCTGAGAAAAAGAAGAAAAAAAAGGCGTTTCTTATCACTATTCGTAAAACTTGTTTTTCTCTTAACTTATTAGAATACAAAACAACAATTCTAAAGCCTTCGATGTGTTTTATAAAAGAGAATGGGTCTAAAGCCTACTAAAACACTTAACTTGTATCAGTAGACTGACAAAGTATGTTTGTTTTTTTAAATTTCACGCAAAGCTACTCCAGGACTATCTACGCTAGCCGTTCCTAATTTTGAAGCTATTGACTAGACGGAAGGCAGCTAGTCAACAACACCCACAGCTAACTGTTAGGCTACTTTTTACCAACGAATAGTGGGATTTATCATCACATTATAACGCCTACATGAAATGGTGGGCATGTCGGGAAACGGGATTCGAAACCTCGGCCCTCAGATTGCGAGTCAAGCACTTTAACTACCAGATCATGCCAGACCTGACAAAATACGAGTAATTAAAAACTGAGTTTATCGTGTAGCTGGCGCATCATTGAATAGGTGGCGTTCGTCCACTAGTTCCTGTAGATGTCTCCGTCTGTACGGTTACATTCTACGAACGTGTACTATTTCAATAGTAAATAAGACCAAAATTCAACGTAACAGATATTTTTATTTCTAGCTTTTGAAGTTCATATGACATGCTATGTTGTAGCCTACAGAGTGCATAGTCTTCTCGTGATTCATGGCATGCGCACGTTTTACTGACGTCACCAAAGTACAAATTGCAACGTTAAGCGTCCGATATATGACGTAATTTTATCTGCTGATTGACTAACAGACAACACACTACTGTATAGTGGTGCGAGTGGTTAAAACAGGTGATCCCTCCAGGCAGCCTTCAAGAAAAAATGTAGAACTAGAACAATAGGAAATAAAAAAAGGCATTGTTGTAAAGATAGGTTTAAATTGTTATACTGGTGCCTTACATTGATATATGAATACTCCAGTTTGAGTAAGACGTGCATTTATATGTTATTTCAGAGCTCCTCAAGCCCCCAGTGGCACAGCGGTATGTCTGCGGACTTACAACGCTAGAAACCGAGTTTCGATACCCGTGGTAGGCAGAGCACAGATAGCCCATTCTGTAGCTTGGTGTATTATTACAAAAAACAAAACGAAAGCTTCCCAGCGGCGAGAAGAGGTCCAGGATAAGCTTCAAATATAGAAGCGTCCCCCCAAAAGGGCCGTATACATGCATATATATATATATCATAGGGCCTTATACATATATGTATTGTGTGAAACTGTTTTGAACGTTAGATCGTTAATTATAATTTATAATAATACTAATCAAATTATCTTGGTGCTTTTCTGTATAGATAAGTTTATCAAATTTGAGGGAGAACGTACCTTCGAGCTGGTACCCCACCAAATGTCTGTTGTCAAGACTGTTTGTCCTATTTTACATGATTCATATCCACTGTTTTTCGTTGAATTTTTGTCGGTCTAACTAGCCTTTGTTTATAAGTTTCTACTAAATAAAAATTTTTGTATTTGTTTTTTTTCTTTTGGTCCCCCCCCCATACACAGACATAATGTGGATTGCAGACCCAGTACAAAATGACCAAAATAAAAGTTAGTAATTTAATTTTGTTTATCCACAAGCTTACCCCATAAACCATAATGATATTGATTTGGATTCATAAATAATGTATTATTCATAAAACAGTACGTTAACCTTTCGTGCGTGGTTGTCGTGCTGGCTGATTTGATCAACTATCCTGTTCAATCTGTTGTCTGATGAACGGATTGAAAGTTGGTACAGTATATCATTTTTTTAAATATAATTATCTTCGTTCAATATCATTTTATTACATGCGTTTATTATTGCAAATATATCTTCTTGAAACGTTAATAATTTAATTGATTAAAAAACCAGTAAACAACTGTTTAAACTGAGATTTTAATATAATGTACTTGTATCATTGATCCTCAGAGAAATATCGTTTTAGTCAATCAATTAAGAATGTGTGATTTTAAACAAAATAATTAACAATCTTTTTATGAACGGTATTTAAGCAAAAAATTATCTTCTGAAAAATGCGCCTCCCCCAGCCAAAGGGGTAAAAAATGCTAAATGTTTCGATACCCGCAATAGGCAGAGCACAAATGCTTTAGACACATTTTAGTGGATTTGCGTAGTATCTTTTTTTTAAACATATGTTTGCTGCCACATCCTGTTCATTGTGTGAAGTATTAAATAAGATTGTTTTTTTTTCTAGAGAAAAAACAACAGTGTTTCTTCCTCCCCACAAATTTCTTGTCATCATTAACTCTTCTTCATTCCTTATGGCCCCTCCAGTGACACAGCGATATATCTTCGGATTTACAACGATAGAATCCTGGTTTCGATACCCGTGGTGGGTAGAGCACAGATAGCCCATTGTGTAGCTTTGTGCTTAATTACAAACAAACAGTGTAATTACATGCCCCCCAGTGGCACAGCGGGAATGTCTGTGGACTTATACCACTAGAATCCGGGTTTAGATACCCGTGGTGGGCAGAGCACAGATAGCCCATTGTGTAGTATTGTGCTTAACTTTTAAATCTTCTATATTCATTATTTCAAGTGATCTTCATCCAGGCAGGTGCTGCCATCTGCTCGTAAGATAACGAACAACATTATACCTTTATTCATTATTTCAAGTTATTCCATCTTTGCTGGTGCTGCCATCTGCTCGAAAGATAACGAACACCAGTACGACCAGATTGTAGATGATAGTCAAGAAAAGCTACATAAGAGCTGTCTACACCATCCATCCCTAATTTTGAACCAATAGATTAAAGGGAAGGCAGTTAGTGGGTGAACAACACCTACTGCCATCTCTAAGTTGAGGTTTATCTCACTGACTAGTGGTATTTGACCATCACTTTTATAACGCACCAATAAGTTCACCCAATGAATTTTTTTATTTTGTTTTTGCGGAAGCAGGGCGCAAATGATGGGCTTGTAAATCCACAGCCCGACATGCTAACCACTGGTCACACTCAGCCCGATGGTAGATGCAAAGGATTAATTTTAACGGACACCCAGGAAAATGTTCCCCACATTTTTTTTTCAAGGCTACAATAAATTGTTTGATAGACAACCCCTCATCGATACCACAGCCACAGAAATTGTCTCTCCCACTTTGAAATCCAAAGTTACGTTATTGGGTCGATGATCTTCCATTATACATCATTAAAGTTACGTTATTGGGTCGATGATCTTCCATTATACATCATTAAAGTTACGTTATTGGGTCGATGATCTTCCATTATACATCATTAAAGTTACGTTATTGGGTCGATGATCTTCCATTATA
>NW_013672054.1:16939-24318 GCF_000517525.1 Limulus polyphemus | reverse complement strand
CAAAGCAACACAATGGGCTATCTGTGCACTGCCCACCACGGGTGTAGAAACCAGGATACAAGCGTTGTAAATCCGCAGGCATACCTCTGTGCCACTGGGGGGCGCTCAGAGGAGAAAGACATCACAAAAGTTCCTTTACAGGAATATCCCTATCAGTACTATTTTACGATGGTATCTCATTGCTTCAAATAATAATAATACTTTTATTTTATATAAAAAAAAACGTTTATGGTGTTTATATATGTATATTATATATGATAAAACCCTCGGAACTTATATCTGATATTAAAAAAACTTATCTATAAATATTAACAGTAAAAGAACTTACAATCTATAAGTTTAACATTTATAGGACCTCTTCCTTGTTAGTTAAGTACTTATAACACAGATCATTTGTATGATTCAAAGGAAACTGAATAATAAGAGGCAATCATAAAGCGGTCCTGTTAGGGGTACTCTTGTTAAGGAAATTTCACAATACATTTTTCGTCATTTTGATTAATTCCGTGATTTGGTGAACTACAGACAGTTGAATAACGCATGCGCAATGTACAGTATTAAGGATTTAAACAATATTTCCAATTGTCATATTCGATATGTGTAAGTTTGTTGTTGTTTTTTGCCAGTTGGTGAGCTTGATTTTTCTGCCGCGGCATAGCGGCTAATACAACGGCTCTGAGTTTGTTTTCAAGTACAAACTTTTAACTTATATCTCCGTCATCTCTTGACCGATTTGAGATCTAATTATAGTTTTGGACTCAGGAGGTCAAACCCTTTCGACTGATATATTTGATCACGCCCAAGGTCTCATAGATCAAGTTAATCTAATCGTGCCCGAAAGAATTGCAATTTGAGGATAGGTTGGTAGAGATCCTGATGAGTAATAAAATCTAATCGGGTATACGCGCGCCCCACGCTTGGTATTGCTGGCGCACAAAAATATAGTTAATAAAAACGGGAAAAAGTTCTCATAAATTGATTTACTTTAATCCTACCTAAAATAATTTCAAGTGCCTCGGCTATTGATGATTCCCTCTTGTTTAATCTTGCTCTAGATACGTTGGGATCTCTTAACTAATTTATACTCTCTAGTGGCAAAGTGTTATATCTTCGTACTTACACGCTAGAAACCGGGTTTTGATACTCCTGGTGGACAGAGCACCAATAGCTCATTGTGTAGCTTTGTGCTTAAATTCAAACAAGCAAAATACTAATTTAAGAAGAAGGTAAATAAGATTATGCGTTTTTGGTACACTTTATAACATTTCAACACATGATGATAACTGACTGAATTGAAAATTGAAAAGCCGTTGTTATACTTATACCCATAATATGATTTTGTAATATTTCAATAGGTGGCGCTTTTATCGCCTATTGATTTACATAAGAGTTTTACATAGTATTTTGAATGCAGTTTCAGATATCAGCTTCTAGTTATTTCTGAGAAAAATGTATCACAGCTTTATTCAAGTTTATTAATGTTAAACACAAGAGTAATTAAGTAGTTAAGCCTAGAAGTCAAAAGCTTTAAAATAAGATATATTTGTAGCTTCAGTTTTAAATTTTTATATTTCTCTGGGAGATGACGGTCTGCCAGATGGACAGCACAGATATATATGTTTATAATATCGCAATAGATGGCGCTACTATGAAACAATGGTAGCAAGGAGTTCTTTTAAATAATGCTGATTTAACATGACGTCCTGTTTACAACATCTCTGTAGAGAGTATACTGAGGCACGTGTAATAAAACATAGCAATGACGTAGTTGAGACAGTAAAATCATCTTCCTACGCTCATGTTTCGAAAAATATTTCAAAGCTAAATGGAGCGTATTTCATGTTCAGTTAAAGGGTCTTTCTTTCTCACGAGATATAAGTTTGTTACAAAACGATCGTGGTCAAATACTGATTAAGTGTTTGTGAAGATTGTTGAAGCATTGTTTAATCCACAGTTTCACGTTGATTGGCTAGTCAAGCCTTAATTATTATATTATTTGTTTTAGAATTTCACGCAAAGCTCCACAAAGATTATCTACGCATAGCCGTCCTAGTTTTAGACTGCCTGTTTATTTTGTTGTTAAGCTCAATACTACACAATAGACTACCTGTGCTCTGCCAACCGCTGGTATCAAAACCTAAATTTTAGCCTTATGAGCCCTCAGACTTACCACTGAGTCACCTCTGGAGAAGGGGCTATTTTGGAACTAATAGACTAAAGAAAATGCGGGTAACCGACAGTATAACTTTTAGATAACTTTAGGTTGCTCTTGTCTCATCTGGTGGTGTAGCCATGGGTAGGCCTAAATGGACCATGGCCCGCCCACTCAACACCCAAACTCATTTAGTCATAATCTGCTTGATGGTTCCACGTTGGAATATGTCAAAGGTAACGCTTTTTTAGCTCCTTGTATCTTGTCTATAATGGTATGTTACATACACCTTACACCCGTCCATCGTACCTCAGTCTGAGGGCTCATATCACTAAAAACCGTGTTTCGATTCTCGTGGTGGGCACTGCACAGATAGCCCATTGTGTAGCTTTGTACGTAACAACAAACAAACCATCGTAACTCCAGACCTACCCAAACTTTCGTACCTGGCTTCACCACTGGTCTCATCTAATAGGGGGATTAACAGTTACTCTTAGGTCACACTTATGATCCCCAAAAGCGGCAAACCAGGAACCCTTGGTTTCACAGTCCGAACACATTAACCACTAAGACACACCTGCCACCCCCCCCTTAACTAGTATAAGAAATATACAACAACTAATATTATTAACTAACATGACTAATCCCAACCACAAAATGTATTTCTAAAAATAAAACAAAAATAAGCAACAGAACTTCGGAACTCATTTTTGTCAAACGTTTCAGGCATCTAGATATATCCACTTATACAAGCTTCTAGGCTTAGAGGTTTTTATCTTGGTAAATGTTAAACAAATGTTTTATTATGATACAATATTGGATACTTACAAAACAAAGTAGACGTGAATAGGAGGTGTGTAAGTAAAAATGTAACATTCAATCATTCATAAACTTTGAATATTTTTACCCCCCCCCCCCGGAAGTTAAATCGAAAGCTTAAAGAAAAAAAAACATCTTTATTTAATCAACCATTTTCTATCACGTATAAGTCTCATTACTTGATTAATTTATGATATAATGATTTAAAAATTACCTCAAATCGTGAACTGAAAATTGTAACCAAGTTTACATTAAAAATTCCCTGCTTCTTAATAAACGTTTTTTTTTAACACGATTATTACAATTAATACGATTTTTTTATTTCCAGTAAACATATAACCAGATTAAACCTTATTTCCAGTAAACATAGAATCAGATCAATCTTGTTCTACCAGATCAAGACCTGTCTCTTTCTTTATTTCCAGTTAACATAGAACCAGATCAATCTTGTTCTACCAGATCAAGACCTGTCCCTTCCTTATTTCCAGTTAACATAGAACCAGATCAATCTTGTTCTACCAGATCAAGACCTGTCTCTTTCTTTATTTCCAGTTAACATAGAACCAGATCAATCTTGTTCTACCAGATCAAGACCTGTCCCTTCCTTATTTCCAGTTAACATAGAACCAGATCAATCTTGTTCTACCAGATCAAGACCTGTCCTTCCTTATTTCCAGTAAACATATAACCAGATTAATCTTGTTTTACCAGATCAAGACCTGTCCCTTCCTTATTTCCAGTTAACATATAACCAGATCAAAACTTGTCTCTTTCTTTTTTACCAGTTAACATAGAACCAGATCAATCTTGTTCTACCAGATCAAGACCTGTCCCTTCCTTATTTCCAATTAACATATAACCAGATCAAAACTTGTCTCTTTCTTTTTTACCAGTTAACATAGAACCAGATCAATCTTGTTCTACCAGATCAAGACATGTCCCTTCTTTATTTCCAGTAAACATATAACCAGATTAATCTTGTTCTACCAGATCAAGACCTGTCTCTTTCTTTTTTCCAGTTAACATATAACCAGATTAATCTTGTTCTACCAGATCAAGACCTGTCTCTTCCTTATTTCCAGTAAACATATAACCAGATTAATCTTGTTCTACCAGATCAAGACTTGTCCTTTCCTTATTTCCAGTAAACATATAACCAGATTAATCTTGTTCTACCAGATCAAGACTTTTTACTGGAAATAAAGGAAAGGACAAGTCTTGATCTGGTAGAACAAGATTGATCTGATTCTATGTTTACTGGAAATAAGGAAAGGACCATATAACCAGATCAGTCTTGTTCTACTAGATCAAGACTTGTCCTTTCTTTATTTCCAGTAAACATATAACCAATCTTGTTCTACTAGATCAAGACTTGTCCTTTCTTTATTTCCAGTAAACATATAACCAGATCAATCTTGTTCTACCAGATCAAGACTTGTCCTTTCTTTATTTCCAGTAAACATATAACCAGATCAATCTTGTTCTACCAGATCAAGACTTGTCTCTTTCTTTACGATTGTGAACAAACTTGGTCAGAGCAATACCCTGAATACTATAAACTTTAACCACAGATAGTTAAATATATTTTAGCTTTTTTATCGTATTATTAAACATAATATTTTCCATATTTTCGAACCATAAAGTTGCCTTCACGTGTTTGTATTTTCATTTCAGCAACTATGAAGCTTTTAGTTATAGGGAAATTTTGATTTAAAAAACATATCCGATTTCACTCATCAGACATTATTTCAACTTTAAACCTCTGTGTGTTGTATTTCCCTTCGTTTTTCAAACTTTTTTTCTGTTTTAAAAATACAATTCCTACTTTTAGCCTTCTTGTACTATCTGTATTCTTTCGTTTTTGTTCTCCCTGTGGACGAGGCTATGCACGTTGAAAAAGAAAACATTTGAATTTTTCACAAATCCCCCAGTGTTACGCTGGTGACTGTGAACCTACCATCGTTAATTTAAATATTTTACGACTCTACACGTTAAACAAACTCTATACACTCAACGCCTGAAACCGAATTAAATATTAACGAGTTAGCAACTGAGCTCTGCATTTATAAAACATTTATAAAATACAAGAACTTATGAAACTAAAGAAAAGTGTAATAGGAAGTCAGCCGCACTATATCTGCTATATCCAGCGCCCACAAGGCCTTTTGTCCAACACCAGGGCTCATCAGCAAAACTGAGATAGAAAATATACTGGTCGAAACGTTATTGATATCCTCAATTACTAAAAGACCTGTTTCGGTGTGAACTTCAATCTAGTTCACACCGAAACCGTTCTTTAAGCAAAGTTCACACCTAAACAGCTCTTTAGTTCACACCGAAACAATTCTTTAAGTAAAGTTCACACCGAAATGGTTCTTTAAACAAAGTTCACACCGAAACCGTTCTTTAGTTCACACCGAAACAATTCTTTAAGTAAAGTTCACACAGAAATAATTCTTGAAGTAAAGTTCACAAAGAAATAATTATTTAAGTAAAGTTCACACAGAAATAATTCTTTAAGTAAAGTTCACACCGAAACAGTTCTTTAGTTCACAACGAAACAATTCTTTAAGTAAAGTTCACACCGAAACGGTTCTTTAAGTAAATCGGTGAACTGTAGCTTTTATCAATTTTATTTATATCATGAAACGTCAAAATTAGGTTTCTGATTTTTATTAACATCAAATGCTTTTTTATGAATAGTATTTTTTTTTTACGAATTAACTTTACTCGCAGTTTAAAATAACTGACGCACCATTTCCCCCACCCCCAGTGGCACAGCGGTATGTCTGCAGACTTACAACGCTAGAAACCGGGTTTCGTTACCCATGGTGGGCAGAGCATAGACAGACCATTGTGTAGCTTTGTGCTTCATTTCAGTCTAACCAAATTATTGTAAGTAAATTATTTTATCCATGTATAATTTAACTCAACTCTAGGACAGAAAATTTTTAATTTGGAGTAGAATCTCAATTAATTAACTTTGGTTGTAATTAATCCAAACATTTAATTACAAGAGAATCATATTGTGTACGATTTATTGACGAATTAGGTTTTATTTCTTTATTGTTGTTAAGCGCAAATCTATACAATGGGCTATCTGTGCTATGCCTACCACGGGTATCGAAACCCGGTTTTTAGCGTTAAAAGCCTTAAGACTTACCGCTAAGCCACTGGTGGGGGGGGGGGCAAGAGTGCGCAAGTTGAATTAAGTTTAAGATAAGTTATAAATAGTATTAGAATAGACTGGCGTACAAACCGTATAACAGTAAATGTCACTGCTTGTGCCTAACTTAATGATACATCTGTTTTATTCTCTGTTGTTGTTGTTGTTTTCCAACATCTAGACAGTTCTCGCGGAAAAATTAGGCCAGGAGGCTCTGGTTTAAAAAACCCACTGTTTATCGATTTTGTTAGTAAAGAGGTGTTTTTTGTTTTTTTTTCTATTAAAGATTACATTATCGACTCATTATAAAACTTGCCAATTTCTTTTATTTTAAAATCTAAAACACACATGACAAGTAATCTAATTATCTTGGGGCATGATGGTGGTAACAACAAAATATCCGGTCTAGTTAACTAATGAATGGATATTTGCTGTAAAATTCTTATCAATGTTATAAGTGTAGCCACCAGTTTGATTTCATTCCTTTAAATCGCACTCTCAATTTTTTTGGCCACATCCTTTTTTTTCACACTTGAGGTATTTTTGATTAGATATCGGGACTTTTTGTCAATACACACCAACAAACCACACCAATTAAGAAAGTGACACTCGATAGTAACCAACATTAGCTGTAGGTTCGCAACCCTATTATTCGGAACAGACCTATACTTTACAGAACCAACCAGATTCTTTAAAATATATGATGATAGTTTTCCTTTCTAAAACATTTTTAATAACTTCCTTGAGAGTAACGCCATGGAATCTAGATTAACAGTTTCTTGTCGTCACCCACATGTAATCGGTACAGTCGTAACAAGCATAATTATTTATGCTAATTGCTTAAGTTAATATCACGTGACGCTAAACGCTCTTTAATAGGATACTTTCGTAAAATTTAGTAAATATGGGCTAAAAAGTTGGCAATGAATAATCATTAATAACCATCCACCCGTATGATTCTTTTGAAATCTTGAGCTAGAAACTGCTAATCTAGTTTGCTTGGCCTAACCAATACTTATCTATAGTCTTGATGCTCTAAGTCAGCCGTCTTTAACCCGAATGATAAAAACAAAAACAGTCCACTTTTACTCTTGGGTGAAGCTATAGTTAAAATGTTAGACCAATAGCTCACGTGACTTTTTGCGTAGGCGTGCGAAAAAACTAACGTCAAATTTGAACGGTTTATATGGAATAACTTTGCCCGTGGCTTATATTTACATCAAATGAAACTTCTGATTGTAG
>NW_013672054.1:10103-15954 GCF_000517525.1 Limulus polyphemus | reverse complement strand
GGTTTATATGGAATAACTTTGCCCGTGGCTTATATTTACATCAAATGAAACTTCTGATTGTAGGTTTTAAAGATATATTACTGTAACAAATTAAAAAAAAATCCATAAAAGTTAAACACGTTTTTCTATCAAATAAAGTTTCCGTACTTTTGGTGCAAAGAAAAAATAAAATAAACTCAATCAAAATTGGAGATGTTATATCTCAGGTATTTCTTAATGGGGTGCCTTGAAATTTGGTATGTGAAGTAAGAGTCCAGTAGAGCATATCTACAAAAATATGTGATAGTTTGGATTAACACAGTCCGAGGTACAGAAGGTGGAATATTGCTAAACTATCAGTCCTGTTAATAACACTCAGTGTGTACTGCACAGGTTGTCTTGGCCGCACGACACACCACCGTAGGACTTGATAATAATTATTATCATGTCATGACGCCACGTTTCTGGAGATTTAAAAAAGTTCACACTCAGTCTTTCTATTCATGATACAACAATTACTGTTTATTGGAACAACGAGCAGCCCACGTGTACAGCAATAATATTATGAAACAACGGGAAAAAAGATACAGTTCAAACAAATCTAATATTGGAGAATAATAAAACAACAGTATAGAATCATTAAACTCTTGTAAATGACTTAGGACTACCGAAAGTGTACGTCGTTCTGACGATTAAAATATGAGTGGTTATAAAAATATAGTGATAATTTCAGGAAGACTAGTGAATATTTGCTCGATACCGGAATAAAAATGCACATTGTTGTTTAAGGTTGATTTTTTAGAAGTGTGAGAAGAAGAAAAAAAAACATGCCCGAAGCTTGTTTATAAATCAATATTACCCGTATCGTTCGCATTCTATCATATGTCGACGGGTGTCTAGACCTCATGACAAGCTTGTAGACGACCTAACAATACATTTATAATTAATATAATAAAGTATTGTTGATGGATCCTCGTGTGTTTCGTGCGTAACAATGTCAGAGATAATACTAAATAAATGTTAAACGTCAGCAAAAAACCAAGTCCCTAAAAACCCTAACAGGACCCGATCTTGCTGAATCTAATTTTATCATTGACCTCTTTTTTTAAAAAAAAATGATTGGTGTTCCTGAAATAAAACATTTGTTTTTGCAATATTATAAATAAAACTAGTGATTTTTATATAATATTCTCAATTCTCAACTTTGCTCATCTCCTTTCAATTGCCGTTTGTGTCCTTGAATTGTTTTATTTTATAAGTTGTTTGTCCTTGAATTGTTTTACTTTACGAGCTATGTGTACCCTTGAATTGTTTTACTTTATGAGCTATGTACCCTTGAATTGTTTTACTTTACGAGCTATGTACCCTTGAATTGTTTTACTTTACGAGCTATGTACCCTTGAATTGTTTTACTTTACGAGCTATGTGTCCTTGAATTGTTTTACTTTACGAGCTATGTACCCTTGAATTGTTTTACTTACTTAACAATATTCCCTTAGAATTACTTTACTTAATTCATATTTGAATTAAATATTACCGAAATATTAAGATATGTTTAACTTGTCAGTTTCTTGCTAATATATGAATTTCCGTTTAAACAATATTTCGTCACGTTAGATTTTTACGACACTGGATCCTATAGCATTTGTATGTAAATCAGACTTTGTGATTCGCAGTATTTATTGCCATGACGACATTTTCTGTTGTTGTTTTTTAATATAAGGAACAAATGACAAGCTAAATTTATTATTTAATTTAGGAATAAACGTAATTAATTCGTGTAAATAAGACGAAAGCTTTGCGCTATATAACCTCGACAACTTTTCAAGACAGATCGTTTTTTTTCTCAGATTTACTTCTGATCTTCTTTTGCATTGTTATTCATCAATTTTTTGTATTCATTTGAACGATTTAAAATCTTAACAACAAAATGACAGTCGAGAATATTTCCATGACGTTTTATCTGTGACACATTTATAGATATTTTTCAATTTCAGTATTTTCAAAATTCAACAAATGAATGTGCCTAGGTCATTTATAGTTCATTGAAATATGTAAATTTTTCATCGGAATTCAAAACTATTGGAAAACATTTTAGGTTAAAATTAACAATGCGAATAGTTTTACTTCGATGTCCATTTTCGTAACTTTCAATTCGAAGCAAAGTTGTAACCCACGTGATCTAATAACAACTTTGACCTCGGGTTATGATGTCAAGAAATCCTAAAGATCGATAGTAATACCGTTAATCTGAAGGTAAATTAAAAATATATAATACTATTATTTACGACACAACAATATTTCAAGCCGCCAATGAGCGAACAGAAAAACACTTATATACTTTATCACTGCAACAAGTAAAGATAACTGTAAGACCAAGCAGCAGGTATAGGTGAAGAAATTCCAGAAATTTTAGAAGCAAAGAAATTATTTTCCCCATCCCTGAAATAGGCCTTGTCTCTGGCAGCGACAGTTGGTACCCCAGAGGTTGCATCGGCAAGATGAGCCCCCACAGCAAGAGTTGGGGCGGTTATCGCAACTTCCGCTTCGAGGTATACAGCTCCTTCTGTGGAGACAAATTAAATGTTTTCTCTTCAAATTTTTATGAAATATTAGTATAGATGAGTAAGAATTGAAAAGAGTGATATTTAAATATTTTATCAACATTTCATGAGGAAATTCAGATTAATATAGTGTTCCTTCACACCAGGTTTTAATGTTACAAAACATTTAAGCCAATATATTCATAAGTTAAACAAAGGGTTATTTCTTAAATGTTAATTTCACACACACACACACACATATGTATGTGTGTGTATCTACTTATAAGTTAGTCTTAGGAAAGGATCCAACTGACTTACCACCTACAAGTACCATATTCGTGGAAAAGAACCAGTTAACCAATAATACTGACCTACCACCTACAAGTGTCATCTTCGTGGAAAAGAACCAGTTAACCCATGATACTGACCTACCACCTACAAGTGTCATCTTCGTGAAAAAGAACCAGTTAACCGATGATACTGACCTACCACCTACAAGTACCATATTCGTGGAAAAGAACCAGTTAACCAATAATACTGACCTACCACCTACAAGTGTCATCTTCGTGGAAAAGAACCAGTTAACCGATGATACTGACCTACCACCTACAAGTGTCATCTTCGTGGAAAAGAACCAGTTAACCCATGATACTGACCTACCACCTACAAGTACCATCTTCGTGGAAAAGAACCAGTTAACCAATGATATTACTGAAGGTAATATAAAAAAGTTTATAAATTAAATATAAGTACATAATTTGTTATTATTTCACAGTTTATAAAGTTTTGAGCAAAACTATTTTGAAGTTCTTCTGTTAAACACGACCACCGATTCTGGCACGCCCTCCAACGACTAAGGCAAAATATAATGGAAGAAGAAACGTTGTATAAATTCAAGCTAAGTTCAGTTGAAAAAAATATAATTATAAATACAAACTACCTCCTAATTCTTAAAAATCCGTAAGAGGCTAGATTAGAAATGTAGTGTTAAAAATATAATAGGCCTAACATAATGTCTTATTACAAATCTAATTAATTATAATATGCTTAAAATTATAATATAATATTTCTTCCATAGAGGGAGGAAAGGTAATTATAAATACGAGATAACTTCAGATAACTTCTGCTGGTGAAACATATCATAATTAATTAGATTTGTGATAAGACATTATGTTAGTTTAAAAGCACTTTTCTATACTTTTATTGTCTTTATGATATTAATTAGAGCCGTGAAAATGTTATTATTCATATTCTGGTTCTTATGCTGGTGAAGCATACTATAATTAATTAGATTTGTGATAAGACATTATGTTAGGCCTATTATATTTTTAACATTATATTTCTAATCTAGTCTCTTAAGAATTTTTAAGAATTAGGAGGCCTAACATAATGTCTTATAACAAATATATTTAATTATAATATGCTTCGTCAGATTCTAAATGATGTTCACA
Source organism: Limulus polyphemus (assembly GCF_000517525.1). Lineage (NCBI taxonomy): Eukaryota > Metazoa > Arthropoda > Merostomata > Xiphosura > Limulidae > Limulus > Limulus polyphemus. The sequence goes on along the minus strand of NW_013672054.1, from coordinate 11,981 downwards.
ACATAAGTATGGAGAATATTTTGATAAATCACTTAACCCTAACGGAAATTGATACAGTATCTTACTTGTCCGCATAGGGCAGCACCTCTTGTAAACGTTCTCGGTATTCGTCCAGTTTTCCATCTTCTGCCATAATTAACAAAAAATAAAATTAATCGGTCAAGTATTAAAAGCTACAAGTTAGATATATATGACATATTTAAAGAAACTTGAGTTATTTATAAGGATAACTTTTTTTTTAATTAAGCAAATTTTATTCATAAAATACTAAAATGCTCACATATTAATTATTATTTTCATTTTTAGAATTGTGTTTTTAAATTTGAAACATCCGTGGACACGAAGTTTGATCTTCAAATATCTTAGTGAAAATTTAAAAAAGCACGTTTGGTTCTATTTTTATTTTATATATTTTAACCACTTGTGGCTATGACGTAGATAAACACCAAAGTTTCATTCATAAAGAATTCGAGATCATTGTTAGAATTCAAAAAACATTCACGAGCTCATAAGACCAACATTGTCAATGACGTCAAAGCTTAAAAAAGCTGACGTCATACACCAAGATTGTCGTCAATTGCTAATTCGGTTACGTGTTGTTAGTACATATCGGACCAAATGATCTACAAAATAAAACAATTTGAATATTTCTTCTGCTCTCGTTAAGAAAACACGTAATTTTATCATCACATAACATTTTAACGTGTAATTTACTAAAGTTTTTATATTTATACCATAAAAAATGACTTATTATTCACTCCGGTAGGGATCGCTAAGGATTCCAAATAATTCAAGCGCCGAAAAAAAACCACTCTGTCGAATTCCTAAGCTTCATTTAGCTCTACAGATCACAATGCCAACCAAACTAGGGATTGAAAATCATTTTAAAATCTATCCAACTAGCATCACTTTACTTGTTTGTGTACTTTTTATTGCAGCTTTTTTTTTTATACTTATAATAATTCTACGAATAACCAACCATCCCTACTTCCGTTAAAATTTTATATTTTTTCCTATTTATCATTTATAAAAATAACTGATTTTCGAGCTAGAATACACAGACATTACCGTCGATGGCGTAAGGTGTAACGATGATTGAATCCGCCAGGAGGAGAACTCCAAAAATGAGAGACAGAAGCATGCAGTTCATGATTGAAATTTCTATGAGAAAGAAAAAAAATATATAAGTATTTAACATAAATTATATCGTTTAAAAACAAATAAATCTGATGGTTTTTACTTTATTCTTTCATGAAACAAAATTTTTGACATGTTCGTTGCGCGAAGAAGTTCCAGTGGTATTTCCCAAGATGACGTCATTGTCAGAGCCACCTAGATTAGTCGTTCCTAATTTTGAAGTGACGACTAGTCAACAGCGTTAACATGATGACAAAACCTTGTCGAAACGTTGTACATTTGCGGTTATGTTAAACTTATATTAAAGTTTTTCTTCATTACCCATTCAAGCCGTCTCCAGCCATTATTAGCGTTAACATTTGAATTTATCAAATCATAGCTGAGCAGGTTTCAGTAAGACTCTAAAGAGACTGATAAACCGGTTGTTGTCAGGGTAAAGAACTTATCTAGTGACTTGGAAACTCTCTAACGAGACTGATAAACCGGTTGTTGTTAGGGTAAAAAAAAAATATTTGGTGACTTGGTAACTCTATAACGAGACTGATAAACCGGTTGTTGTTAGGGTAAAAAAAATATCCGGTAACTTAATAACTCTCAAACGAGACTGATAAACCGGTTGTTGTTAGGGTAAAAAAAATATCCGGTAACTTAATAACTCTCAAACGAGACTGATAAACCGGTTGTTGTTAGGGTAAAAAAAATATCCGGTAACTTAATAACTCTCAAACGAGACTGATAAAC
>NW_013672054.1:1504-9463 GCF_000517525.1 Limulus polyphemus | reverse complement strand
AATTATGTTTTGTATTGTTTGTTGTTGAAGGTGAGTTATTACGTTTTGTATTGTTTGTTGTTGAAGGTGAGTTATTACGTTTTGTATTGTTTGTTGTTGAAGGTGAGTAATTACATTTTGTATTGTTTGTTGTTGAAGATGAGTAATTATGTTTTGTATTGTTTGTTGTTGAAGGTGAGTTGAGTAATTACATTTTGTATTGTTTGTTGTTGAAGGTGAGTTATTACGTTTTGTATTGTTTGTTGTTGGAGTTGAGTAATTATGTTTTGTATTGTTTGTTGTTGAAGATGAGTAATTACGTTTTGTATTGTTTGTTGTTGAAGATGAGTAATTACGTTTTGTATTGTTTGTTGTTGAAGGTGAGTAATTATGTTTTGTATTGTTTGTTGTTGAAGATGAGTAATTATGTTTTGTATTGTTTGTTGTTGAAGATGAGTAATTATGTTTTGTATTGTTTGTTGTTGAAGGTGAGTTATTATGTTTTGTATTGTTTGTTGTTGAAGATGAGTAATTACGTTTTGTATTGTTTGTTGTTGAAGGTGAGTAATTATGTTTTGTATTGTTTGTTGTTGAAGATGAGTAATTATGTTTTGTATTGTTTGTTGTTGAAGGTGAGTAATTATGTTTTGTAGTGTTTGTAACATGTATATCCAACTTTACTTTATATAAATGGATCCTGTAGAACTACAAACAACTTTATCAAGAGAAAAACGTGAACAAAAGCAAACAGGGGAACTCTTGGAGGACCGAATTTGAGGATTAATCCCAGATCTTGGTATAACTCTTCTTCTCGTTTGACAAAACCAGTTGACTAAAACGAATAAGTGAATGTATTATTGGTAATGTTTTGATCTTCAGCAAAGCTCGTGTTGATTCGAAAACCAATAAATGAATTCTTCTATGAGTGTAAGTGGCCATATATGGTTGCTGGTGTTTAAGGAAGTCTGATTGAAACACTAGTGGATGATGAAAGTGCTGTCCGGTACGTATACTCAGTAGTCTTTCTTCTTTTATTTTTACATGAGAATTTTAAACTTGTTATTGTACTATTTTACGTCAATGTCTTAGATCATCAGTTGATTGTTGTTGTTTCCTCTGTGTTGGTTTTGTAGCATTGTTTGCTGCTATATATCTGAAACTTAGATCATCAGTTAATTGTTGTTGTTTCCACTGTGTTGGTTTTGTAGCATTGTTTGCTGCTATATATCTGAAACTTAGATCATCAGTTGATTGTTGTTGTTTCCCCTGTGTTGGTTTTGTAGCATTGTTTGCTGGTATATATATATATATCTGAAACTTAGATCATAAGTTGATTGTTGTTGTCTCGCAGCAAACAATGCTACAAAACCAACACAGAGGAAACAACAAAAATCAACTTATGATCTAAGTTTCAGATATACATTTTTGTAGCATTGTTTGCTGCTATATATCTGAAACTGAGAGAGATTCCTGGCTTGTCCAGGTGGTTAGGGCGCTCCACTCACAATCTGCTGTTCGCGGGTTCGAATCCTCGTCAGCGAACATGCTCGCCCTTTATGGTTGTTGTCAGGGCTAACCACCCGAGTGTAAAAACTGGGATAATACAAATTACCTGAGCGGCCGATCTGAAATTGTGTGAGATCAAAGTCGAATGAAGAAGAATATCTGAAACATGGAGATTTTAAGAAGTTGTGCTATGCAATGTTTTATTTTTTATGGAATTCAAACCGGCGTCAAGAAGATATTCCTTATGTTTCTTGAAGATTTTCCAGCCCTGATAACAAATTGATTCCAAACGTTCCTTTCTTGGAGAGGATTAAAATGTAAATGAAGTTTATTATAATAATTCGGCATTTCGATCTACTTACTAAGCCTATTCGATAGGTGTTTTGTGAGCTTTTCTTTCAGGGGGCTAAACATGTTTGCATACAGCTATCAGCTTTGTTACTGTCAAGAAGAAAGACGATACCACGTGAGTGTAAGATGATCTGTTCTTCGCTTACCGGCTGGCGTATATTTGTTGAACGTGGGCAAGTGTTAGCTAGCAATGAAGCCTCAACAATGTGCTACATATATAGACATTATAATTCTCTTCATGTTTCAGGGTCTAAAGTTCTAACCAACACATGGGTACAGTTGATTTTTATCACCTTTCCAGGGTCTAACATCCTAACCAACATATGGGTGCAGTTCATTTTGTTCAAGTTTTTAGGGTCTAACACCCTAAGCAACACACGGGTACATTGTATAAGGGTTTTACTAGTTCATGAGATTCATTTATTTCTTAAACTTAAAAAGTGATATCGTCTGTTTGCGTTGTCTCTTACACTTCTTTAATTAAATTTTTGTCAGCAAAATATATTATTTACAGTTTCAAGATAATCTTGAGATAGTTAAAATTGTTTCTAAATATTATTTTATTAGTATATAATATACTTTCGCTGATGATTAAGAAGTATGCACAAACACTTGGATTTAAGTCATCATTTTGATGGTCATCTTATGGAGTAACAGAATTTTGGCCACTTTTTACTCTCTCTCTATATATATATATGTGCCCCCAGTGGCACGTCGGTATGTCTGCGGACCTACAACGCTAGAAACCTGGTTTCGATACCCGTGGTGGGCAGAGAACGGATAGCCTATTGTGTAGGTTTGTGCTTAACTTAAAAACAAACAGACAATCAAACTCTCCCTATATGTGTGTATATATTCGCACTCGTAGCAGTACTCAGACTCAACAACAGAAAATCTTTGAGGATATCAGGCTTTCGTTTCAGGTAGAAGGTGACATAGTTTTGTTCTATGTAAAGCTTGGAAATACCGTATTGGCCCGGTTATAGGGCGATTTCGAATATAAGGCGATCCAGATTTTCAGAATCCATGGGCAAGAAAAAAAATAGTGTCATAACGTCCTTTTTAGGTCCACAAGATCAATACTATAACTGAACAGCCTGCAGGTGGATTAATTGCAAGATTAGCGATGACCTTGATCACATAACTAGACGGATGCTTTCTGGATATTCAGGAAATGGAACAAGCTAGAGTAGGGGGAAGGGCCTGTGGTCGGCCGCGATTATAAGGCGACTAAGAATTTTACAATTAATCAAAAAACATCGCCGTATAATCGGGCCAATACGGTAAATGTCCTAGGCCTAGGTGTCTCACAAATAATTGAAAAAATATCGTGTTAAAAATTAATTATGGTCATCTCGAATAGAAAACTGAATCAACTGTACGTCATTGAAACTAAATTATGCTGGATTGTGAAACAAAGGGTCCATGGTTCGCATTCCATTGCCGCAAAATCGCGCTTCATACCTTGGAGCCATGGGAGCGTTATAAGAATGAAGATCAAACTATGTTTTATGATGAGAGTAGCATAAGAGTTAGCGGTGGGTGCTGTTGACTAGTTGCTTTCCCTCTAGTCTATCAGTTTAAAATTAGAGATGGTTAATACAAACAAACTATTATAATGATTTCAACACTACGAAGTGTATTTTACATTGAATGTGTGTTGCCAAGATAACAGATCTGCTGATCTGGTTGTACAGCAAGATTTCGTTTACGTTCTGAAGGTTCACAATCATATCAGCTTTGATATAATATTCATAACGTATTAACTACTGATGTTAAATGAAATACGAATATAATATTTATTGAAGATCATGTAATAGCTTTAATACATTCAACTTTCGGAAGATATGAGAAGAACGTGAGGACAAAGTAACGGTGTGAAACTGGGTATCAAGAAGTGGTGTGAACCTGGGTGTCAAGTAACAGTGTAAACCTGGATATCAAGAAGTGGTGTGAACCTGGGTATCAAGTAACGGTGTGAACCTGGGTATCAAGAAGTGGTGTGAACCTGGGTATCAAGTAACAGTGTAAACCTGGATATCAAGTAACAGTGTAAACCTGGATATCAAGAAGTGGTGTGAACCTGGGTATCAAGTAACGGTGTGAACCTGGGTATCAAGTAACGGTGTGAACCTGGGTATCAAGCACTGGCGTGAACTTGGGTATCAAGGAGTGGTGTGAACCTGGGTATCAAGAAGTGGTGTGAACCTGGGTATAAAGTAATGGTGTAAACATGGGTATCAAGTAACGGTGTGAACCTGGGTATCAAGTAACGGTGTAAACCTGGGTATCAAGTAACGGTGTGAACCTGGGTATCAAGTAACGGTGTGACCTGGGTATCAAGTAACGGTGTAACCTGGGTATCAAGTAACGGTGTTAACCTGGGTATCAAGAAGTGGCGTGAACCTGGGTATCAAGTAACGGTGTTAACCCGGGTATCAAGTAACGGTGTTAACCCAGGGTATCAAGTAACGGCGTGAACCTGGGTATCAAGTAACGGTGTTAACCCGGGTATCAAGTAACGGCGTGAACCTGGGTATAAAGTAACGGCGTGAACCTGGGTATCAAGTAACGGTGTTAACCTGGGTATAAAGTAACGGCGTGAACCTGGGTATAAAGTAACGGCGTGAACCCGGGTATCAAGTAACGGTGTGAACCTGGGTATCAGGTAATGGCTTATATCGTTTCGCTACTGAAACTGACCTGTTATGTGAGCTATTGTATGAAATATTCTATTTTTGTGTCAGCGTTTTTGTTTTTTAGAACTTGGTCACCGTGAAAGAGTGTAACGAGACTGTAAAAAACATCGTCTGAGAAAGAAGTTCAGACGAAAATTCCACATTTTCTTACAATGTGTCATAGTGTAAAAGTTAGGAGGTGGCAGTTTAAATAGTCATAAACATTGGTGTAAATACCTTTATTAATAAAAACTTTGTAAGCTTGCTGGGCTGCGTGTCGCAAGGTCCAAGGCTTGAGTAGCGATATGCGACCATCACTAGCAGTACGGTTTATACTATTTTTCTTTATGTTGGGGGTGATGTTCTAGAGGTATAACTCTTTAAGTTCACTTGCTATTACTTGTCAGAGCTAACAAACATTTAACACAATAACCTACTTTAACTACAGAGTGTAAGTTGTTACACATGATACACATAAATTAGATTAATCATGCTCTGTACTTTACTTCGCTTATTAGAATAGTGTCTTTTAGCAGGAAAAAATCGCAGATTTAAGGTAATTTTTAGTCTCTGTAAGATCGTGTTAACTTTTCTTACGTCAGATGAACTAGGCTTATTGAAGAAGCTGTGTAAGTAAACATTCTTGCAATGTATAAACTATTTGTTTGTATCCTAACTTGTCCCGTTTCAAAACAACATATTCGATGAAAATAACACAAACTGAATTGATCAAAGTGTGACATTAAACACGTACTTTATTTTGAGGAACATAACACAAATTGACCTGATCAAAGTGTGACATTGAACACGTACTTTATTGTGAGGAACATAACACAAATTGACTCGATCAAAGTGTGACATTGAACACGTACTTTATTGTGAGGAACATAACACAAATTGAACTGATCAAAGTGTGACATTGAACACGTACTTTATTGTGAGGAACATAACACAAATTGACTCGATCAAAGTGTGACATTAAACACGTACTTTATTGTGAGGAACATAACACAGAGTGTTATGTTCCTCAAAATAAAGTACGTGTTTAATGTCACACTTTGATCAATTCAAAAATTGACTCGATCAAAGTGTGACATTGAACACGTACTTTATTTTGAGGAACATAACAAAAATTGACCTGATCAAAGTGTGACATTGAAAACGTACTTTATTTTGAGGAGCATAACACAAATTGAATTGATCAAAGTGTGACATTAAACACGTACTTTATTGTGAGGAACATAACACAAATTGACCTGATCAAAGTGTGACATTAAACACTTACTTTATTGTGAGGAACATAACACAAATTGACCTGATCAAAGTGTGACATTAAACACGTACTTTATTGTGAGGAACATAACACAAATTGACCTGATCAAAGTGTGACATTAAACACACTTTATTTTAGGAACATAACACAAATTGACCTGATCAAAGTGTTCCAGAAGTGGTAGCCAGTTTTACCTTCATCCTCTGTTGGAAATGTTACAATAATTATATACTGTGATATCACAGTAAAGACACCGTAAACGTTTCACCGGTTGGTTTGTTTCTGCATAAACACCGTAAACGTTTCACTGGTTTGTTTGTTTCTACATAAACACCGTAAACGTTTCACTGGTTTGTTTGTTTCTACATAAACACCATAAACGTTTCACCGGTTGGTTTGTTTGTTTCTACATAAACACTGTAAACGTTTCACTGGTTTGTTTGTTTCTACATAAACACCATAAACGTTTCACTGGTTTGTTTGTTTCTACATAAACACCATAAACGTTTCACCGGTTGGTTTGTTTGTTTCTACATAAACACCATAAACGTTTCACCGGTTGGTTTGTTTGTTTCTACATAAACACCATAAACGTTTCACTGGTTTATTTGTTTCTACATAAACACCATAAACGTTTCACTGGTTTGTTTGTTTCTACATAAACACCGTAAACGTTTCACTGGTTTGTTTGTTTCTACATAAACACCGTAAACGTTTCACTAGTTTGTTTGTTTGTTTCTACATAAACACCGTAAACGTTTCACCGGTTGCTTTGTTTCTGCATAAAAACTGTAAAGGTTTCAGTATTTTGTTTGTATATACAAACTGTAAACGTTTCGGTGGTTTGTTTTGTATAATATGTATAAACATTTGTATCTTGTTTGTTTGTATATAAAAACTTGAAACATTTCAGTGGTTTGTTTCTACATAAAAACTGTAAAGGTTTCAGTATTTTGTTTGTATATACAAACTGTAAACGTTTCGGTGGTTTGTTTTGTATAATATTTATAAACATTTGTATCTTGTTTGTTTGTATATAAAAACTTGAAACATTTCAGTGGTTTGTTTCTACATAAAAACTGTAAAGGTTTCAGTATTTTGTTTGTATATACAAACTGTAAACGTTTCGGTGGTTTGTTTTGTATAATATTTATAAACATTTGTATCTTGTTTGTTTGTATATAAAAACTTCAAACGTGTTTCCGTTTTGTTTGTATATGTAATCTGTAAAAGTTTGGGTTTCAGTTATATGTGAAACTAAATATGTTTGTGTTCTGTTTCTATATAAATATTTGTATCTTGTTTGTTTATATATAATAACGTGTATTTTAAGGTTAACTTTGTGTGGAATTTATTTTGCAGTCATGTATGCCGCCACAAGACTTCAAATAATGTTGTGTAGTTTTAGTTATCATGATAATCGTCTAAAGACACACAGTTCAGATGTAGCAGTAAAATGGCTTCTAAAAACGGACAATTTTTCGTTTCGAGAGATAACAGAAGAATGTGCAACGTTAATTCTTTCGTTTTCAAGGTTTTTCGTCCATTTACATTCAACAATCCTTTCTTGACTTTGTTTTGTCGTTGTTATAAAGGAACGATTTTACGTCAAGTCTCTATCATAGCGTTAAGTCTCTATCATAGCGTTAAGTCTCTATCATAGCGTCAAGTCTCTGTCATAGCGTTAAGTCTGTCATAGCGTCAAGTCTCTATCACAGCGTCAAGTCTCTATCACAGCGTCAAGTCTCTATCATAGCGTCAAGTCTCTGTCATAGCGTCAAGTCTCTATCCTAGCGTCAAGTCTCTATCCTAGCGTCAAGTCTCTGTCATAGCGTTAAGTCTCTATCATAGCGTCAAGTCTCTGTCATAGCGTTAAGTCTCTATCATAGCGTTAAGTCTCTATCCTAGCGTCAAGTCTCTATCCTAGCGTCAAGTCTCTGTCATAGCGTCAAGTCTCTATCATAGCGTTAAGTCTCTATCATAGCGTCAAGTCTCTGTCATAGCGTCAAGTCTCTATCATAGCGTTAAGTCTCTATCATAGCGTGAAGTCTCTGTCATAGCGTCAAGTCTCTATCATAGCGTCAAGCCTCTATCATAGCGTCAAGTCTCTATCATAGCGTCAAGTCTCTATCATAGCGTCAAGTCTCTATCATAGCGTCAAGTCTCTATCCT
>NW_013672054.1:0-660 GCF_000517525.1 Limulus polyphemus | reverse complement strand
TAGCGTCAAGTCTATCATAGCGTCAAGTCTATCATAGCGTCAAGTCTATCATAGCGTCAAGTCTCTATCATAGCATCAAGTCTCTATCACAGCGTCAAGTCTCTGTCATAGCGTCAAGTCTCTATCATAGCGTCAAGTCTCTATCATAGCGTCAAGTCTCTATCACAGCGTCAAGTCTCTATCATAGCGTCAAGTCTCTATCCTAGCGTTAAGTCTCTATCCTAGCGTTAAGTCTCTGTCATGGCGTCAAGTCTCTATCATAGCGTCAAGTCTCTATCATAGCGTCAAGTCTCTGTCATAGCGTCAAGTCTCTGTCATAGCGTCAAGTCTCTATCATAGCGTCAAGCCTCTATCATAGCGTCAAGTCTATCATAGCGTCAAGTCTATCATAGCGTCTTATCATAGCGTTAAGTCTCTATCATAGCGTCAAGTCTCTATCCTAGCGTCAAGTCTCTGTCATAGCGTTAAGTCTCTATCATAGCGTTAAGTCTCTATCATAGCGTCAAGTCTCTGTCATAGCGTTAAGTCTCTATCATAGCGTCAAGTCTCTGTCATAGCGTCAAGTCTCTATCATAGCGTCAAGTCTCTGTCATAGCGTCAAGTCTCTGTCATAGCGTCAAGTCTCTATCATAGCGTCAAGTCTCTGTCATAGCGTCAAGT
>NW_013672053.1:50482-52873 GCF_000517525.1 Limulus polyphemus | reverse complement strand
AGTCAGCTATAATATAAAGTATGCTCTGGCAACTATAACGTCAAGTCATCTCTGGCAACTTTAACATCAAGTAAGTTCTGGCAGCTATAACATCAAGTATGTTCTGGCAGCTATAACATCAATTAAGTTCTGGCAGCTATAACATCAAGTCATCTCTGGCAACTATAACATCAAGCTCTCAGACTTGCCTATGGTAAAAACGGAAGTCCGAAACGAGAGGAAGCAATATTTAAGACTAATCGGATCCTAGATCATCCAGTTTCCGTAGCTTCAACGTTTTCTTTTCTTAATGATTTGTTTTACATAGAGCTCTGAGCAGAAGTTTAAGTATGAGGAAGTTTGGTTGTGATATATCTAGTTAATACCAGTAGAAGTAGAGTTTAAGCCGGAAATGAGGTCCTGTTAAATAAATAAAAGTTCCGTTTGTTTAATGCCATTCTAGTCCATGTCCAAGAAAGAAAAAAAAAAGCTCACACATTGTGTGATTATTCGTTATTTACTAAATGAAATTTAAAGATTATGTCGTTATTTTTTCAGTTATTGGCTGCTAGAAAAAAATAGTTGCTTGTTCCAGTAATTCTGTTTAATGAAGTTGCTTATCGGTTTTCTATAAAACTTTCTTTTTACAAAAAGTTTTGTCATTTCCTTTTAATCACGCATTCTTTTGGAAAAAAATAATTTGTGATGTTCACGGTTCAGGTTCAACAAACACACACACAAATAAACAAACATTAATTCACCATACTTAGGCTTGGCCACCCATACAGCATTTTTTTTATTTTGTGTACACTGTAACCCAAAGACTAGTTGTCCAATTTTTACGAGAGTGACTGTACTTCTAAAAGCGGAAATCCCAGCTCATATTAAACTATTTTGGTGCCACTAGAGGAGAGAGTCCAAGGCACAAACACACACAAAAAGTTGAAAAATAACTTGTATAAGACACGTTTGAAATTGGACACATGGACTTACTTACTTATAGAGATTGGCATTTAGTGATAAATGATGTGGGAATATTGAAGTAAACGTTTTATCGTATGAACTTCAAATTAGAACTACATCTAGCACTGTGGATATTATTACCCAGTATGTTTCTAGTGTTTTGCTTACCTACCTAATACTGTCGAAGTAAAGAAAAAAAAACCCAGCTAGAAATGATTAGTGTTTTTGAAACCATTGCTGAAAGTTTATAGAAAATCCCAAGGATCGTAAATTAGCTTGCAATTAATAGAAATATCTCGAGGATCATAAGTAAACCTGCCATCAATAAAAAAAAAACACACTAAAGAATCGTCGATAAGCTTTCCAACAATAGAAAAATACCAAGGATCTTGAATAAATTTAACTTCAATAGAAAAATTGCAAGGATCATAAGTAAGCTTGTCAAAACTGATGTGTTTTAATAAAATGATACAATCTGGTCTGCGTTTTTCAATATTTTTGTATTGTTGTAGCATGATCCAATCAGACGTACGTTTTTCAACATTTATCTATTGTTGTAGCATGATCCAATCAGACCTACGTTTCTCAACATTTTTGTATTGCTGTAGCATGATCCAATCAGACCTACGTTTATCAACATTTATCTATTGTTGTAGCATGATCCAGTCAGACCTACGTTTCTCAACATATATGTTTTGTTGTAGCATGATCCAATCAGACCTACGTTTCTCAACATTTATGTTTTGTTGTAGCATGATCCAATCAGACCTACGTTTTATCAACATTTATGTTTTGTTGTAGCATGATCCAATCAGACCTACGTTTATCAACATTTATGTTTTGTTGTAGCATGATCCAATTAGACCTACGTTTCTTAACATTTATGTTTTGTTGTAGCATGATCCAATCAGACCTACCTTTCTCAGCATTTATGTTTTGTTGTAGCATGATCCAATCAGACCTACGTTTCTCAACATTTATGTTTTGTTGTAGCATGATCCAATCAGACCTACGTTTTCAACATTTATCTATTGTTGTAGCATGATCCAGTCAGACCTACGTTTCTCAACATTTATGTTTTGTTGTAGCATGATCTAATCAGACGTACGTTTCTTAACATTTATGTTTTGTTGTAGCATGATCCAATCAGACCTACGTTTTCAACATTTATCTATTGTTGTAGTATGATCCAATCAGACCTACGTTTCTCAACATTTATGTTTTGTTGTAGCATGATCCAATCAGACCTACGTTTTTCAACATTTATCTATTGTTGTAGCATGATCCAATCAGACCTACGTTTCTCAACATTTATGTTTTGTTGTAGTATGGTCCAATCAGACCTACGTTGTTCAACATTTATCTATTGTTGTAGTATGGTCCAATCAGACCTACGTTTCTCAACATTTTTGTATTGTTGTAGCATGATCCAATCAGACCTACGTTTGT
>NW_013672053.1:46123-49482 GCF_000517525.1 Limulus polyphemus | reverse complement strand
CCAATCAGACCTACGTTTATCAACATTTGTGTATTGTTGTAGCATGATCCAATCAGACCTACGTTGTTCAACATTTATCTATTGTTGTAGTATGGTCCAATCAGACCTACGTTTTTCAACATTTATGTTTTGTTGTAGCATGATCCAATCAGACCTACGTTTCTCAACATTTATGTTTTGTTGTAGCATGATCCAATCAGACCAATGCACAGTGTTTGTCGAAACCATGTAGATAAGCGAAGGTAAGAAAGAAAAAAAAAACAAGAGAAAATTTAAAAAGAACAAATTCATTTTGTCATTTTGAAACTGTAATAACCTTTCAGGTCATGTTTGTTATATATAGGCATACTAGAACACTATCAGGATTCTGTGTCATGTTCATCTTTCTGGAATTATTTCCTACATTCCCAGATATTTGAACGCATGCATTTTTTAGGTCTTAGCTTATTATTCTCTTAATACTCAGTTTTCTTATAGTTTACTAACATTCAAAAAACGTCAACTCGACTTAAATTAGATCGTTGTAGCTCCCCAATGGCACAGCGGTATGTCTGCGGACTTACAACGCTAGAAACCTGGTTTCGATACCCGTGATGGGCAGAGGACAGATAGCCCATTGTGTAGCTTTGTGCTTAACTTCAAAACAAACAAACTAACTAACAGATCGTTGTAAATTGTCCCGGCTCAACGATGTTTACACCAACAAAGTCACTAAATGTGTTATTCTAACTTTGTAACAGAAATGCCACCTGGTATTTAAATGTTATCAACGACAACTGTAACAACTATGACCTATGAGTGTTATAATACGTCAACCATTTTACATCTACCATATCTAGTACTGACGAGATCTTTCGCCCAGTACCAGGAATCATCAGTCTAGCTGGGATTCGCCAGACATAGCAGTGGCCTAGGCGCTATATATATACAATCAATTTTCATGACAGCAACTGTTATGTTGTGAACCAGATGAAGCAAATGAATTATAATTATTATCAATTTTTATTCAAACAATTTACAAGTCAGATTATTAGGGTAAGATATTGATAACATATCATTATTTATTTTATTTTGAACACTGATGATTCGTTTATTTTGTTATTATTATTTGGTGTTATGTAACTTTATATCGTTTACAAGAATTGGCGAACCAGTCTCCTATGTTTTGTGATATTAAACAACAATATATATATATATATATTGCACAACGCCGACATTTAATTGTTATCACAACAACTGTAACAATAATAATTAGTGTCCTTTGTTTAATGTTACCAATACAACTGTGAAATTAAAACCTCATTTATACTTAAGTGTTACCATAACAACTGGAACAGGATTACAGCCTTGTTCTTCTTTAATTTCCCAATAAATATAATATGTTTTACTTTAATAGTTTGTTTTTAAGTTGTTTTACTTGTCATTATTTGCCATAAAAGTATGATTATGGAATCATTCATTCTGATAAGGTTGTTGTTCAGTTTTACTGTTTTGTATATGGAATGATTCTTAAAAGTTTGTTGATCGGTTCTACATCTTTATATGGAACTATTCTGATAAGGTTGTTGTTCAGTTTTACAGTTTTGTATATGGAATCATTCTGAGCAAGTTGTTGTTTAATTCTACAGTTTTGTATATGGTATCATTCTTAAAAGGTTGTTGTTCAGTTCTACAGCTCTGTATATGGAAACATTATGATAAGGTTATTGTTCAGTTTTACAGTTCTGTATATGGAATCATTCTTAAAAGTTTGTTGCTCAATTTTACAGTTCTTTATATTGGTAGCATTCCGATAAGGTTGTTGTTCACTTTTACAGTTCTGTATATGGAATCATTCTGAAAAGTTTGTTGCTCAGTTCTACAGTTCTGTATGTGAAATCATTCCGAAAAGGTTGTTGTTCAGTTCTAAAGTTCTTTATATAGAATATTTCTGAAAAGTTTGTTGCTCAGTTCTACAGTTCTGTATATGGAATCATTCTGAAAAGGTTGTTGTTCAATTCTACGGTTGTTTACTGTTGAAATGTTTGTTTTTGAGTCAAACGGAAAAAGAAATGTACCGTGAAACGAAATGTCAAGTTCTTAAATGTAACAGAACCAAAGTGCGACATTTTAATTAACAGTTTGGAATTTACACTGCATGTCTAAGACGTTTCGTCTCGCACGTGTAGGTTTCACGACCAATAAACACGAAGAAAAAGTCGCAAGAAAAAATCATCGCTTTATTCTCAGCGTTCCTGTGCAGAAGGTCACACCACGTGTCAAAAGCTTATTGCTGGTGTCTGCTCCGTAAAACTAACTCCCCTGGGGTTCCAGTAAAACCCGTGCAGGAACATGTGGAAGCTCGTGGAAAGACAAAAAATACTGAGTCTTCCTCTGAAGTCTGTTAATACCCGTATTTAATTAGCATGACTGAAGAAACTGATGCTTTATTTTCTGCATATAAAATACACTGTGTTAAGTAAGAAGTTTCGAATTTATCAAACAAGATTTAGTTACTGCAATAAAGAACGTCTTCTACCTTTAAAGAAAAACAAGTAGTATCCACTGTAATAAAGAACGTCGTCTACCTTTAAAGAAAAACAAGTAGTATCCACTGTAATAAAGAACGTCGTCTTCTTTAGAAAACAAGCGGTAGCCATTGTAATGACGAATGTAGTCTACTTTAGAACATAAGCGTCAGCTACTTTAATAAAGAACGTCGCCTACTTTAGAACATAAGCGTTAGCTACTATAATAAAAGAATGTTGTATACTTTAGAACATAAGCGTTAGTTAATGTAATAAAGAACGTCGTATACTTTAGGACAAGCGTTAGCTACTGTAATAAAGAATGTCGTCTACTTTATGAAACAAGAGTTGGCTACTGTAATAAAGAACGTCGTCTACTTTATGAAACAAGCGTTAGCTACTGTAATAAAGAACATCGTCTACTTTATGAAACAGGCGTTGGCTACTGTAATAAAGAACATCGTCTACTTTATGAAACAAGCGTTGGCTACTGTAATAAAGAACGTCGTCTACTTTATGAAACAGGCGTTAGCTACTGTAATAAAGAATGTCGTCTACTTTATGAAACAAGAGTTGGCTACTGTAATAAAGAATGTCGTCTACTTTATGAAACAAGAGTTGGCTACTGTAATAAAGAATGTCGTCTACTTTATGAAACAAGCGTTGGCTACTGTAATAAAGAATGTCGTCTACTTTATGAAACAAGAGTTGGCTACTGTAATAAAGAACGTCGTCTACTTTATGAAACAAGAGTTGGCTACTGTAATAAAGAACGTCGTCTACTTTATGAAACAAGAGTTGGCTACTGTAATAAAGAATGTTGTCTACTTTATGAAACAAGAGTTGGCTACT